>NW_026099573.1:46364493-46439270 GCF_025091365.1 Daktulosphaira vitifoliae
TAAATCTTCATATGCATGAAGACCCACATTCAATACATACATTTGAAAAAATTGTGGCAAAACTATCAGATTACACAGTTTAGTGGGATTGATTTGTAAGGAGCTTTTTTACAACTTGAAGTAAATGAGGAAAATTATTGCTAAACATAAAAGATATTTTGCTTATAAAATATTTCCTTTTGGTGTCAAAGTTTTATCTATTAGATTTCAAAAAATAATGTACACTATTCTACAAGAAATTTAAGGTGTATCTTGACTTCAAGATAATATTGCAGTTGGAGGTCGAACTAGAACAGATCACATCAGGAAGGGGCTGCCCTATGTAAGAAAAATGTTCTAACTACCAATGGTATATGATAAATAACAATTTTAATTTTACAATTGAATTTATAATTAACTAGCGAGTCAGAATAATTAAACTTTCTTATCTTTTTTTTTTTGATAAATCCATACTTATAATTTTAATATATGTTAACCATAGAGTTAGCAAAATATGCAACTATATTATAATTTTTTATAATTTCAATGTAAAAATTAAAAACATATTATTAATATGTAATTAGTAAATCCTTATTAATATCTCGATTAAGATAAAGTATGTCGAATGAAAAAGGGTTTATTAAAAAATATTATTTCTCATAAAAAAATTGTGTGGATCCATAAACTTTTCAATAAGTTATAGCATTATAAAGTTAAATATAATATAAATAATAAAATCGAGAATTTTCACACGAAAATAGCATTCGGTAGCCATTTTCGCCGTGAAGACAAGTCCAGAGGTCAAATTTTTTTTTTTCAAATTAAAGTATATTACATTAGCTTTAATTTAAGATATATATAAAAGTGTCAGACCTTCCGGAACATTTTCAAAAGTTATGTTGAAAAAGTAAATTTTTTGTGAAAAAGTTGTCATTTTAAATCCCCCCCTGTGGGCAGGTTAAGTGTCAGATTTACAAAAAAAATATACCAAATGATAAGTAAAGACATCAAGCATCTATATAAAAAAAAATTATATTGATATGTTCATTTTTGAAAAAGTTAGAGCATTATTAAGTTAAAAATATAAAAAAAAATTATTTTACAAAAATCGTAATTTTTTATTAACTTTGATGTCAACTTTCACCACGAAGACAAGTCCAGAGGTCAAATTTTTTTTTTTTCAAATTAAAGTATATTACATTAGCTTTAATTTAAGATATATATAAAAATGTCAGACCTTCCGGAATATTTCAAAAGTTAAAGTTGAAAAAGTTAATTTTTTGTGAAAAAGTTGTCATTTTAAATCCCCCCCTGTGGGCAGGTTAAGTGTCAGATTTACAAAAAAAATATACCAAATGATAAGTAAAGACATCAAGCATCTATATAAAAAAAAATTATATTGATATGTTCATTTTTGAAAAAGTTAGAGCATTATTAAGTTAAAAATATAAAAAAAAATTATTTTACAAAAATCGTAATTTTTTATTAACTTTGATGTCAACTTTCACCACGAAGACAAGTCCAGAGGTCAAATTTTTTTTTTTCAAATTAAAGTATATTACATAAGCTTTAATTTAAGATATATATAAAAGTGTCAGACCTTCCGGAACATTTTCAAAAGTTAAGTTGAAAAAGTTGTCATTTTAAATCAACCTCTGTGGGCAGACAAAAAGTCAAATTTACAAAAAAATATACCAAAAAATAGGTAAAGACATCAAGCATCTATATAAAAAAAATTTATATTGATATGTTCATTTTTGAAAAAGTTAGAGCATTATTAAGTTAAAAATATAAAAAAAAATTATTTTACAAAAATCGTAATTTTTTATTAACTTTGATGTCAACTTTCACCACGAAGACAAGTCCAGAGGTCAAATTTTTTTTTTTCAAATTAAAGTATATTACATTAGCTTTAATTTAAGATATATATAAAAGTGTCAGACCTTCCGGAACATTTTCAAAAGTTAAGTTGAAAAAGTTAATTTTTTGTGAAAAAGTTGTCATTTTAAATCCCCCCCTGTGGGCAGAAAAAAGATCAAATTTACAAAAAAAATATACCAAATAATAGGTAAAGATATCAAGCATCTATAAAAAAAAAATTATATTGATATGTTCAATTTTTGAAAAAGTTAAGCATTATTAAGTTAAAAATATAAAAAAAAATTATTTTACAAAAATCGTAATTTTTTATTAACTTTGATGTCAACTTTCACCACGAAGACAAGTCCAGAGGTCAAATTTTTTTTTTTCAAATTAAAGTATATTACATAAGCTTTAATTTAAGATATATATAAAAGTGTCAGACCTTCCGGAACATTTTCAAAAGTTAAGTTGAAAAAGTTCTACTTTCTATATGCATTTTTTATATTTGAAGCCCCCCCATATATAGGGAAATAGTCTGATTTAAAAAAAAAGTATATCCAATGAAAGATGTATATAAATACTACTTCTCATGAAAAAATTGTATTGATCCATACATTTTTTAAAAAGTTATAGCACTTTAAAGTAAAAAATGTAAATTATAAAATCGAAAATTTTCACACAAAAATAGCATTCGGTAGCCGTTTTCACCATGAAGACAAGTCCAGAGGTCAAATTTTTTTTTTTCAAATTAAAGTACATTACATTAGCTTTAATTTAAGATATATATAAAAGTGTCAGACCTTCCGGAACATTTTCAAAAGTTAAGTTGAAAAAGTTAATTTTTTGTGAAAAAGTTGTCATTTTAAATCCCCCCCTGTGGGCAGAAAAAAGGTCAAATTTACAAAAAAAATATACCAAATAATAGGTAAAGACATCAAGCATCTATATAAAAAAAAATTATATTGATATGTTCATTTTTGAAAAAGTTACGGCAGTTTTTAGTAAAAAAAATTGAAAAAATTTCGAAAATTAGCGATTTTTAAATTTGTAATTTTTTTGGAGGTTTCCCCCATTTACGGGGAACGAGGGAAATTTTTTCAATTTTGAAGGGTAATGTCTTCGACTAGATACGATTTGTGATCTTTTGACGTATCGTTTCAAGAAATTGGTTCGGTGAGAGCTGAGAAAAAGTGGTAACAGACACAAAAAAAAAAAAAAAACACATCATAGTAAAACCAATACCTTCTCAGCTTCGCATCGAAGCTAAAAAATATATATATATATTTTTTCTTATTGGAAAAAAATAATAATAAATATGTTTTAAACATAGTCCAAAACCTCAATAATTATAAAATAAAAATAAGTATTGAAAACATCTAATGTTATTGAATTTGTCATATCATCGTGACTCCACCAATATATATTGTTAACCTTAAACAAAAATCATACAAGTATGAGGCTATCAAGTATCTATTCATATGTCATTTGTTCATACGACACATCCTTAATCCGAATCGTACATGCAATTCGAGAACCATAAAAGAACCAAAACTATACTGAATGTTCGATTCAATTGACTCAAAATATCTTTTAAATCGCGAACAGGTCTTTGAACCGGATCTTCTAAATGACCCGATTTGAATGAATCGGATCACTTAGGTGAACCATAATTCCCATCTCTATTATATATGTGTATTACATATATGCATAAATATAAAATACATATATATATATATATATATACCTTGAGTGCCATACCATTTGGATACGCGTTATAAGATTATTTAAAGATTTCAATTTAAAGTAAAAATTTATCATTGATATGATTTTATGTGACAGCAATAATCTGTCTTAATGACCTATAAGTAGTTTATTATATATATATAGGTGTCAAGTAAAATGTTCCATACTGATTGATAAACAATTACTGTCTTATTTGTTATGTCTTGGTCAATAAAAATTGATTTATTGGACAGTATAGAAATATGAGGATACTGTATTTTTAAATAATTGAAAATTTGGTCTAAAAATTAATTAAAGTTAAAACTTTAATATGTTTAGATGAGCAATTGTTCAGATAACAAAAATGATAAGAATATATTTATCCTCGAAAGTATAAAAAAAAATTTAAAACATATTATTGTAGCTATTGGCACCTAATCATTTTTAAAACCAGAATTTGAATTCTGAATNTTTAAAACATATTATTGTAGCTATTGGCACCTAATCATTTTTAAAACCAGAATTTGAATTCTGAATAATTTCTGAGAAAATAGGTGTTTTACCAAATTTTGTTTCACTCTGTATACTAGCGTGCAAAGTGTGAAAAATACACAAGCTAAATTCTAAGCAAAATTTTAAACATGAAAGTTTACTCACTTTACTTAAAAGATATCTAAAATATAACTTTATTTAATTTTTTTTAATTAATCGTTCTATCAAATTTTAATTTTCTAAATAACTCAGTTTTAAGTAACTAAATAATCTAGAAATGATGTAACAAGATAATGGCTTAGGAGGCTTAGCCCTGTTGACGTCACGGTTTCTAGACCTTGATAAAATTGGTTACATTATATAGTTACTTTATATTGCCTTTAAAATATACTTGAGATTCTTTTAATAATTTAAAATAAAAACTGTACATTATCTAACTAAAAATTCATTTTAAATAACGGTGTTACGTGATTTTCCTGATTTCAAAAGTGCCACAAAATTATAATTTTACATATAATGTTCTCGTTAAATGCATAACTTAGAACTGTGGTCGTGATTAGTTAATACATGTCTTAATAAAATGTTATTTAAAAAAAGGGAAAGAAATGAGTAAAAAAACATTTAAAAGCTACAAAATTATATCAAGCATCCATTTAAAATTCAAGGACCTAAACATACTAAAATATTCAATACAAAATTTACAATTTAAATTTCTTGTGGTATGAAACAATTTGTGTATATGAGGCCTATTTTTACGTATACACAAAATAGGATTTTAGCAAAATTTTTTAATATCTGTCTTATAAATGAAAGCATTGTAGCTAATCTATTTTACTGTATTAATATATGTATGACAACTTTGTAATCAGACACAATTAAATCAGTTATATTATATTAAGAAGTATGAATAATAAACTACCTATTTTTCGAGTAAGTATTTTATTTTTTATACACAGCATAGTAACTGTTGAAGTTGTTGGTTATTATAGTGTCCTCTCGTGCAGTGGTTCCCAACCTTTTTATCATCGAGTACCAACAGACACTTTTATCATCAATACCACAATACCAGTACCACCACAATTCTAAAACTAAATTAGGAGTCAAACATTTTTTTAGCGTATATTTTTATTATTCATTAAATTCTTTACATTTTTATTATTTGATATTTATGAAAGTAAAAAAATCTTAATTTTTAGTTAAATCTAAATATCTAAATTTTAAATTACAATTTTTAAATTAATAAAAAACGGTAGCACAGTGGGGTCGAGG
The DNA here is from genome assembly GCF_025091365.1 of Daktulosphaira vitifoliae. Taxonomy (NCBI): domain Eukaryota; kingdom Metazoa; phylum Arthropoda; class Insecta; order Hemiptera; family Phylloxeridae; genus Daktulosphaira; species Daktulosphaira vitifoliae. The sequence goes on from NW_026099573.1 coordinate 46,369,819, forward strand.
CACAGTGTAGACAAGGCATAGATGGGACAAGTATAGATGATATTTGACAGTGATTAAAATCACTATCATAAGAAACACTTCAATGCAACTCTGTAGATAGTGTTTCATATAGAGAAATTGGTGGATTATTCCAAAAGCAACATCAACTTTTATTTCTTTGATTATATTCTAATTAGTAGTTCTTTGATTTTAAAATATAATATATGAATAAATACTAATTATAATTATTAAATTTAGTATGAAAACAAAAAAGTAAAAAAAATTTAATAAGTTTAATTTCTTATGTCTTATGACCTTTATTCTATGTCTATTAAATTATATAATATTCATGTAAGTCAATATATTCTCCTAATAAGATATTTTAAAATAAAATACAAAACCTAGAATTTTAACACAAAAATAGTGTTTTTTTAACTACGGCAACCGTTTACATGCAGAAGATAGTTTCGGGATAATTTTTTTTTTTTCATTTTATAATACATAAAATAAGCTTTAATTTGATATATGTTTAAAGGACGCAGTATTTCCGGAACATTTTCAAAAATTAAGTTGAAAAAGTTAGTTTTTGTAAAAAAGTTGCTATTTTAAATCCCCCCTGTGAGCAGAATAAGTGTTAGATTTTCAAAAAAAAATGATATCAAATGAAAGAAAATTACCTAAGGTTTCAATATAAAGAAATATTATTTTGATTAGTTAATATTTGAAAAAGTTATGGCAGTTTTAAGTACAAAAAACATCGTTATAAAAGGTGATTTTTATCGCAAATATTACATTTTTTTTATAATTTCGACAGCCATTTGCACATAGAAGATAAGGTGTCGGGACAAATTTTTTTTTTTCATTTTATAGTACATAAAATAAGCTTTAATTTGATATATGTTTAAAGGACGCAGTATTTCCGGAACATTTTCAAAAATTAATTTGAAAAAGATAGTTTTTGTAAAAAAGTTGTAATTTTAAATCCCCCCCCCATGAGCAGGCTAAGTGTTAAATTTTCAAAAAAATTATATCAAATGAAAGAAAATTATCTAAGGTTTTAGTATAAAAAAAAATTATGTTGATTTGTTGATTTTTGAAAAAGTTATGGAAGTTTTAAGAAAAAAAAGTGAAAAAAATGACAAAATTTGTCGATTTTTAAATTTGTAATTTTTTTGGATNAAAACTGACAAAATTTACCGATTTTTTAAATTTGTAATTATTTTGGATATTTCCCCCATTTTCGGTGAACGACGGAAAATTTTTCAATTTTTAAGGGTAATGTCTTCAACTAGATACGATTTGTGATCTTTTGACATATTTTTGAAAGAAATCGGTCCAGTGAGAGCTAAAAAAAGTAGTGACAGACACAAAAAATAAAAAAATAAATAAACACATCATGGTAAAATTAATACCTTCTCAGCTTCGCATCGAAGCTAAAATATATTCTTTGAAAAAGTAACGATTTTATACCAAAATCCCATTTTCCCACGGACCCGGACATTTCTCCGCGGACGTTTCGCCGCTAGACTCTTGATATATTTATTATATTTATTTATATATATATATTTATATTTATTTTTAACGCCTTTTCTAAAAATTATAATTATTTTAGCCTAATCCTTCATTGCACAAGTCCTTAAAATCCAATTTAATGATAAAAAAATTAATTATTTGTATAATGTCACAAATTATTTAAATTTAATTTGTACTTAATTTAATTATTATAATTAAATGTTATCATAATTATAATATTCATTATTATTCTTTCATTTTAACAATTAATACTATTGAAANATAATTATAATATTCATTGTTATTCTTTCATTTTAACAATTAATACTATTGAAATAACTATATTTCAAGCATACTAATGCTCTTATTTATATGTATAGATAATAACCATGTGATATAATAATCAATTATTTATGTATATACTTAGCGTCCTATCATAAATTAGCAAACCTAGTTTTTGCAAATATTGTATATTTTTAATGAACAAAGTATAAAATACTCAAAAATTCTGTATCCTCTTGGATAGCTATTTAATCATTTTAGAAATTAAATAATTAAAACAACTTGAGTCAATGTTATAAATTGTTATTTAAAAAAAAATTGTCACTTTTAAAATAAACTATTCAAGCAATTTAAATGGTACATATGAGTATCGAATCGTATGGATGCGAATAACAAGATACTTTATTATTTTGTATTATTATTTATTGTGTATAAGATATTTTGTTTAACAATAAATCAAAGTTTTAGAATGGTTAATTAAGGTAATTTTTGTTTTAAGAATACAACATATTAATTACTTTAATTTATTCGTATAATAGTTGTAATCGTATATTTTAAAACGAACTTTATTAGGCTATCCAGTAGTATTTTGAATATTTTAAATATAAAATAATACTATATTTCAAGGTAGAAGTGTGATATCCGTAATTTAATTTATTAAATACAAATTATTTTAATATCGATAAAAAGTTGAGTTGACGAGTGAATAAATTATACCATTACTAAACATATAGTAAATTAATAAAAAAGGAGTGCACTCATTAATCGTGTGTTGATTTTCAGAGCGGGTATCTAAACTAAAAATTTAAAACACGAACACTAATTAATTAAATTTGTGACCCGCGTTTTTTCCACTCCCCTCTGTATAACGAGTGATGCTGTCTTTGATGCTATGCTCATTATTACCTAATCGAATTTTTTTTTTTGAATGAGTTCCGATAACTAAACTTATTGTTGCACCGTAGTTTGTTGATATTTTACTTCGTCCGGAAATTTTCCGTAACCAATATAACCGGGGTTGTATAATTTTATACAATTAACTTTAAAATTTAGCAAATTATAACGGGTAAATTTTCGTAACTCTACGATTTATTTTACACACTTTTTTGCACTTAACATTTTTAACGCACTTTTTGGTCACAACTAATATCGATTAATTTAATAATTTTACGAACCACACGACTAACGTACTTAATTTATTTATTATTTATAATTATTAATTAATTAATTTTTTAATTAAATCCGGTTTGAAGGACCATGTTGATTTTCAGAGCGGGTATCTAAACTAAAAATTTAAAACACGAACACTCTAATTAATTTGAAAAATTTACTTTATTAAACAGGAAGTCGGTCACGCGCTCGTCGGTTCGACTGGAACTGAACGTTATCTATATTTACAATAATAATATCCCTACTTAGTACGTAATACCGTGTAAACCGGATTGGATAGGTAGCAACTGACTAGTGGTACTCAGGCAAGTTACCCCAAAATTTGGATAGCTTATTACTCGGTGGCTATTGGTCGTAGAGTCACTAAGTTTGCGGTGGCAATTTTAGTTTTAAGTCCCTTAAGTAGTACGCTATCACTAGAAGAGTGCAAAATTTCTTCCCAGGGATTTTGTTCATTTTTGAATTCTTCCGTTTCGGAATGAAAGTACACCTCAGAAAAACTACAGGAAACGGATCCCACGATCAACCTAACATATTATCTTTTTTCATTATTTCAACCTTATTTAAAAATATACACATTTCACATGAAACATCAATAACTTATTTAAATTGAATATAGATAATATAATAATTATATTTTTATTATATATATATATATAATTATTATATATATATATATGTATATACACACACACAAGTAATTATTTTTTTTAAATGTTCAAAGCCATATTTATTATGTTAGCTTCGATGCGAAGCTGAGAAGGTATTAATTTTACCATGATGTGTTTTTTTTTTTTATGTCTGTTGTCAGTTTTTCTCAGCTCTCACTGAACCAATTTCTTTCAAAAATACGTCAAAAGATCACAAATCGTATCTAGTTGAAGACATTACCCTTAAAAATTGAAAAAATTTCCCTCGTTCCCCGCAAATGGGGGAAATATCCAAAAAAATTACAAATTTAAAAATCGATAAATTTTGTCATTTTTTTCACTTTTTTTTCTTAAAAATTCCATAACATTTTCAAAAATCAACAAATCAACATAATTTTTTTTATACTAAAACCTTAGATATTTTTCTTTCATTTGATATTATTTTTTTGAAAATCTAACACTTAGCCTGCTCATGGGGGGGGATTTAAAATAGCAACTTTTTTACAAAAACTAACTTTTTCAAATTAATTTTTGAAAATGTTCCGGAAATACTGCGTCCTTTAAACATATATCAAATTAAAGCTTATTTTATGTATTATAAAATCAAAAAAAAAATTGTCCCGTCGACCTATCTTCTTTGCGCAAATGGCTACCGTATTCAAAAATATGTTATTTTTCTATTAAAATTCTAGATTCTGTATTTTATTTTATTTTAAAATATCTTATTATGAGAACACATGGTGAAAATAGCTACCGTATTTAAAAATATTCTATTATTGTGTTAAAATTCTTGGTTTTGTATTTTATTTTATGATAAGGGGATTTACACAGATGTATCTTTGGAGGGAGTAGGAGTCATATTAAAACAAACACAACCAAATGAAAAGAAAAACCGGTAGCATACTTTTCAAAAAAACTAAATAAAGTCCAGAAAATAAAAGAAGCAATATACTTGGAATGTTTAACTATTTAGAAAGCAATAAGATACTGTCAATACTGGGTTATAGTATAATCGTTTACCGTATATTCAGATCACAAGCCATTAGAGAACACGAACATAAAATTTAGAACTGACGAGGAGCTTGGAGATTTGACATTTTATCTGTCTCAATATGATTTTCAAATAAAATATACTCCAGGAAATAATAATTTAGAAGCTGATTGTTTAAACAGAAATCCAATATTGGAGTCAAATTAAAATAAAGAAGATCAACTAAAAGTTGTAAACTTAATAAAACTGCATGATATTATGACACATCAAGAAAAAAATGAAGTGAAAATGGAAAAAAAACCATCTAAAAAAAAAAATAATGTATATTTTAAGAAACTTAAAAAGAAGGAAAAAATTATATTATCAGAAGAATTCAGTATTAAGCTTATTAAGAACATACATAAAAACATGTATAAAACAAATGCAGAGGAAGATTAGTCCACTATACACCACAAAACATTTGACAAAAAACATAAAACTCTTTTGTAGAAATTGGTTTAATGTCTCACCTAGGTCCAGCTACAAAGCCTTTTGAAATAGTCTCAATAGACACAATTGAAGGATTTGGCGGTTAAAGATCAACAAAAAAATATCTACACCTTTTAGCTGACCACTTAACAATATTTGCATTAATTTTAACATCAAAAACACAAAATGCAAATGATTTCATAAAATTAATCAACAAAATAGCAGAGACAGATGAAATAGGTATGCTTCTTACTGATCAATATCCAGGAATTAATTCAAAGGAATTCAAATTTTTTTTAAAAGAAAAATCAATACCAATTGTTTTTACTGCAATAAATGGACCTTTCTCAAATCGAATAAATTAAATACTTAATCAAACACTGGTGAACAAGATCATATGTAAAATCAACTAAAGGAAAAAGAAAGTAGCTTGAACAAGTATAGCACAAGAATGTGTAAATTTTTATAATGATACCGAGCATTCATTTACAGGGTATGAATCAAGATATCTGTTAGATGGCACAGATGTTACAGTTCTACCAAATGAACTCAAAAAGAAAAAAAAAACAGAAATAGATTGGATACAAGATAAAAAAACAGCATTGGAAAATATGATAAAATCGCACGACTGTAACAAATAAATATTTGACAGAAATCGAAAGTGTATAGAATTAAGGGTGGGAGATATGGTGTATGTGGAAAATGGGAACAGACTGAACAGCAAAAAATTGTATGAGCTAAAGATTGAACCATACGAGATTGTTAAGAAAATATCAAATTCAATTTATAAGATTAATACAGGCCATAAGAAGTCGGAATTAAGCCAATTCCACATATAAAAATTGATTTAGCCCACATAGCAATTTCAATATATTAATATTGTCAAAATATTCTTACAAAATACTTTTAAAAATATTTTGAAGCAAATATATATATATATATATATATATAAATATATATATCTTGTTGGCCAACTGAAGTAACTTAAGAGACACAAGCCATCCTCTTTTCTCCCTTTAGTTACATCTTTGGATGTTATTGGTATCTAGTTATATAATACTTGTATATTATATATACATATTCCTAAATCGTTAATAAGTAAACAGCCATTTTCTCTAATTAGTATCAATTTTAATTAACCTAATTCAATTAAGCTAAGTAAGTCATGGACAGTAAAAAAACCTTGTTGCTATTATTTGCAGGCCTATCGAGTTAAAATTTTTTTAGTTTTATCAGCGCAATTATATCTTATTATAGTTAGAATATATTTTTATATTATCAACAATATAGGTCAATTTCTAACTTACAAGGAGAGATCATGGTGATGGGATCGCCGATTTTCAAAAAAATTATATGCATTTAATCTAAATTAAATATAAAGTTGCATTTACTTTGAATTTGTTTAAACGAGAAAAATGACTTAACAGACAAATAACCTTTTGAACTACCTGAAATAGTCTTTATTATCCTCTCACAATCATAGCAACATGTGGGTCAATTGGTAACGCACGAATCTTAAGCAAATGAAGATAGGGGTTCGAATCCCGCGAAGCGTCGAGCTTATTTTTTGCATTTTTTTAATATATTCATAAAACATTTTAAAAATATTGTCACAATATTATTTTTATAATATTTTAGAAATATAACTTTAAAATATTGTGAGAATGTAATATTTGCTGCCAAAGTATATTCTTAGAACATTGTGAGAATATTTCAAAATATTCTGGTTATTATCTAGAAATATTTTAATATCAAAAATAAATATTCTAGAAATATTTCATTGCAATGTGGGAGATTCCTACATGAAAAAAAAAATAAAGAATATAATATAATTGGATGGAATATAATAATTAGGTATTATATATTATCTTCTCTAAGGAGGGAGATGTAAAGAAACTAATATATTTCTTTAATATTAATTGTTTTCGGTAAATCTTTGATAGTTAGATAAGGTGATGGAGTGGTTGTGGTTGTACATGGTAATTGATGGTGGGAAGTGTTGTATATCATAATTTTAAAATAATAATATGTAATTAATAGACTTTTTTTGTCGTTTCTTATTTTTAGATAAGTTATGCATGTAATTTAAATAATTAATAAAATATCTTAATTTTAGCAACACAAAAATTGTCTATTATTAAAAATAACTCTGGTCTTATAGGTATATTAAATAATATAATTTATTATAAAATATATAATGTATGAGTTGAAAAAACACATGAAACTATAAGGTTTTACAACCTAATACAATAACTGAAAGTAACATTAACTCTTCTTCGTTTATCATACACATTTTATGATTGTGTTTATCAAACACAATAAATATATTATTTTTGATGGAGTAATGTAAACATTTTACGTGACCAATTAATAACTTATATCACTAAATAACTTTACTGTAATAAAATAAAATTATTATGTAAAAATTTGAACCTATGGACTCATACTCGAGTGATTCTTAATTTTCCCAAGTATATTTGTGTGATCTAGTTCAGTAAAACTGAACGTGTAAACCCACCTTTACAAGCATTTTGTTGTGGTTGATGATTTTATAGCACTCGCGTGGGGTTATAATACTAGGGAAAAGAAACACAACACCTTTTGGTTCAAAGTAAACGTTGTATGATTTATTTGGTGTTTGAACAAAACTTTATATTGCTTTATATCAGAAACAAAACACAGTAAGCAATATGGACAGAAGATATATACATGTATGTATGCGAAAGACAATATGTCGTAACGGCGTGTTCGGCGCTGTGTAGCTGACGGCGAGCGATGCAATCCAAACGTTGTCACCAAGATGATTTAACGTATATTTGCGGCGGGTCGTAGATGGACGTGCGGCACTTGCTGGACTTTGTACCGTGGCGTATCGCACGCGGTGTTAGTCAGTCAAATTACCATATACACGTAGTAGGGCGACGGCTGATAAAGGTGTCGCGGGTCCGTGTATAGAGAACGCCGCGGGGCCGTGTCAATTTTAATACATAGTGCATATGTAAAGTTATTAGGTATCATATTAAGAGGAATCAGGCAAGGACATACAAAAAACTATGTTAAAATAAGAATAATATGTAGCTAAATTTTATTTTTATTAAATCTCAGTATAATTATATTTTTCTAATAATTAATTGATATTAAAGATGAACATGTATATCACTGTGGTTACTCGTAATACTAATATATTGTTTATTCAAAGAAGTGAATAATTTTATTTTTTAATATTACCAAGAAATGACAAGCAATACACATTTGACAAGTAATTTTATTTTATTTTGACTTTGATTATTCTTCACAACTTCAAACAATACAGTTTATATTTAGTTAAAAAAAAAAAATTATAATTTATAATTTAAATCAAAATAATTAAATATAACTGTTTTTTTTTTTTAATATTAAAAATATATTTTTACTATTCAACAAATATATTTTTAATATTATGTCTTGATAGCTGTGAGGCAGCGTCAACGAAATTATATTAGAGTTAATTTATTTTTATTAATCTAAGTATTTAAGAAAAATGAACACGATTCGTTTCTTAAAGAAAACAATAAAATATGATGATACAAGAGTGACCATGAAACGCTAACCATATACTGATCCCAGTCCGGTCGACCTTAATTTATGTCAACGCAGCCTGTCATCGACGAGTGATAAGGGATATTGGGTTGTAAGCATCTAGAGTGAGAAAAGAGAGATGGCTACAATATGGCTGGCCCATATTTATTTAACCTTATCGTTTATATTTTATCAATAGTAATGTGATGACTTTTGACACTATCAGTTATTAATAATAGTTATCAGTGTTATTCGTTATTTCATGTCATATGGTTTATATTGCATCAATTACCAATTGGAGTTATAACCTTTGACCTCCAAAATAGTATTGAGCCCCCTTGGCTTAATATTAATAAATGTTAGTCTTTACAAATGTATGTATATAGAAAAGACTCTCATTGGAGCACGCCATAATATTTGAACGCAGCGTCCGTCCGGTGGTATTCACGCGGGTTCGTTAACGTTCGTGGTTTTATTTTGTCTTAAGTCTTTAGCTATACCGAGAATAATGAATAAGGTGAGTGGATTGTATGTTTGAATGTAGAATGAATTTAACAAGATATAATTATAACAATTAAATGTATTATACATATGTTGAATATTGAAAGGATCAATTGAAGTCAAATGCATGTAGCTGACCAACGTGTACGATATGCTGTGAACGGTATTGTGATATATCTCAGAAAATATATAGACCTAACGGCGATAAACTGAGCGCACAGAGTACGACAATCGCAAAGGTGATATTTTCTTTTTACAGTAAAACGAATACAAAACTACTAACTCGCAAACACCATAGAGCTTATAGCAGAAGATGCNTTAATCCGGTTTAGATCCAATGCCGGGGAGCCAGATGATAGAGGTTGATGTTGAATAAACTTAGGCGACACAAGGGTTTTTTAATTATCAATTGGCGTGAGCCGTAATTTATTGAACAGATTACTCAAACAAAACACAACGTATGAAAAAAAAAGACAAAATTGATGGTTAAACAATGCTAGGATAGTTAACACACGTTATATATATATGATCGTATTCGTTGTAATCCCGAAAATAATAGACACAATAGAAATGCTACCGACAACCGAAAAACAACGGACATGGAAGTGTCTCGGAGGTGACTAACTGGACGTATTATTGCGGCGGGGTATTCGACGCTAGGCATTTGTTGGACTTTACACTACAACGATAACGCGTGTGTGTAACGGTCCGGTTTACAGTGAAGCGGTGGCTGAGAAGGAGCTGATACGACCGCGGGGTGTCAACGTGTGACATAAAGAGAAAACCGACAACAACTCAATGTAACACAATGATAACATGAATAATCAAAAACAGATTTTCTTGACAGCATATTCGATCGATGTGTATTTAACAATAATAATATTAATTAATACATGTAATAAATATCTGTTAAAAACAATAATAGCGTAACTAAATTAACAATATTCAATATATTATCCCCTTTTGATCAATAATAATGACTTAACTAATTACTTAGCCCCACGCTGGCCTAGATTTTAAGATTGCGACTTAGAACTTATTATGCCTCTACAGGACGGGCGCATGTCAGAATCTATCGGAGGTCTTTACAACATATGGAGTTTAAGTGACAACACTTCAAGAGTGTTGTGGAAATAAACAAGACAAATAAGAGTAAACTACTATTAAATATATTTCTCAGGAATGGTTGACAGGCACAGTTATTTTTAAGTTGGGTAAGTTGGGTTTCGCTGTACAGAAGTCATTGGCACTGCATATTAAACAATTAAGAAAATTCTCAGAAACAATCGCAGAGTTGAGAATAAATAGCAGACCAATAGATTTTATATTAGTATTTGTACGAAGATCTTGATAGAACATATGTTAGGCCACCAGGAAACACAATAAAAATTGTGTAAAGGGATCTGAATGTAAAGTGTGGAAAAGAAACATATTTTCTCCAAATAATAGAAAGTGAAAGCGTGCTTGACAATGGTCTTTGGGTCATATTATTAGCAGCATCCAAGGACATGATAATAAGTAGTAAAACTTTCCCACTCAATAAGATGTTTAATGAAACTTAGAATGCATAAATGAAAAGACAACCAACCACATTGACCAGCTATTGATACTAAAGCGTTTTAGATCCTACATCACGGACGTAAGAAGTTTTAAGGGCGCTGACTGCGATACAGATCATTTTCTGGTAATAACAACACTAAGAATTAGTTTACTAGACCCTAAAAAGCTAAAAAAAAAGAAGGCATATCACATTCTACTGGCACTTCATCTGGTGTACTTCTTTATTCTTCTTCATTGATACCACAGACTTCTATAAGTTTTTATCACTTATTTAATCTACCAGTCCGTCGTTCCACATGATATTCTCTAATATCTCTCTTGGATACTCCTTACTCAGTCATTTTTATAAATACTCTTTCTACCTTTTTTTCACATTATAATCGCTTATTAGCACCCTCTTATCATTACTTTTTATACACTTTACATAAGGATAATCAGGTTTCATAGCATACAACTCCTACTCTCAACAACAATCTTCTATGCAGTATTCTTTACACAACTGACACATCTATTCCACACATAATTTTTGTCTCCAACGACATTCCTCCATTTTAAACTCTTTTTTTCCCCTTTCAATTTATACCATCTGTGTTCTTTCTATTTTTGTGTACTCTTCTACCACTATACCACAACGCTATTACCATCAGTCTATGTTGTGTAGTTACATTTACGCTTGGAATAACATTACAGTCTTTTCACGCTTTTAACTCTCTCCTCTTCCACATAAAATATAATGTCATTAAAATATTTATTCTTTAGGCATTCATCGTCTAACTACTTTATTTCCCCTCATGGGATAATGCGCCTAAGTTCTGTTAGAACTCCTCATACTTTAGGGAAAAATTTTACATCGTCGTCGACCTGTCGCAACCTAATTAGTCGCCTCTTATCATTTTCAGAGGGGCCGTGGAAGTTTTATTATCTCCTACTAATAGGAATTAGGAATAGGGACTAGTAGTAACAATTAACTATATTGGCGCAAAAATATGGACCCCTGTGATCAAAACAATATATATTTATTAAAAAATTTCAAAAAACATGATTTTTTTTCTAAATATTTAAAAATAATTTTTTATATCTAAAACTAGTTTTAAATTTTTTACTGTGATATGTTGTGTCTAACAGATGGCCGACTGATTGATAACGTTATCAATGATAGTAGTGATTAGTTGAACGTCGAATTATATTCTGAATTCAATATCATTGGCTACAATATAGCCATTCATTAAGATTTGATTCTATGATTCATCAATACACATTCGTTCAAATCAGATCGTTACTGAGACGTGCAAAAGAATTGAAGCTTATGTAGATAAAAACCAAACACGTGAAGTTTTACAAGATATTAAAAAACTTACTGGGATGTTAAGCTAAGAAGATAAGCTATTAAAGATGAAAATAGAAAAGTGCAAACAGAACCAAGCAGAATCCTGAAATGCTGGAGGACTAACTGCCAAAAGCTGTACATAGACCCAGATGAGCACACTAGCAATCACGTATGGTGAAGGAGAACAGGGAATTCTTTCAGAAGAAATTGAACAGGCAGTGACAAAATTGAAGAATACTAAGGCACTTGGATCAGATGAAATCACGACAAAAATGTTGAAACTACCCGAAGATAAGGAAGTAAAGATATTAGAGAAAATATGGAATGAAGTATGGACCACAGGAATTCGGCCTAAAGACTGATGGAATCTATTTTCATACCACTTCATGAAAAAGAGTCTATTGAAGACTGTAGCAACTATCACAACATTTCCCTCATCTCACATGGCTCTAAAGTCCTACTGAATATCTTCCATACAAGATTGAGATACTATGTAGACAGTCAAATACCGCCAGAACATGCTGGATTTGTCAAAGGCAGAGGAACACGCGAAGAAATCTTGAATATATGCCAACACATAGAGAATAAATAGTAGAGAATTCAATAAAACATTGGTAATGTGCTTCATTTTGGAATTTGGAAGGATAATAATATCTCTGTAGTCATAACTGTAGAAATAAAATGTATGTAATTTTTTTATTATTAATAATTATTAATTACCTATACAATTATAATTGTACATAGAAATCAGTGGTTATTTCCCAATAGCTAATATATTTCTCTTAGCGAACTTTTAGGAGAGCATAAATAAATTTAAATTATATATCTTAAAAAAATTACATTTTTGAAGGTCCAAAAACAATCCTATCCGTTAACATGTTTCAACACTTGATAAAAAACTTTCTTATATACCCATAATATTAAATGGAGGCTAGCAAAATTTATGATAAAATATTAAGATTGACACGACTTACGTCGCAAAAATGTGGTCGACACTGGTTTTGAGGGTAGAGACCCGTGGGCCGTTTATTAAATGAGCGACAACAGATTATTTTAACAAAAATAAAACAAACCGAAAAGATAAACACAGTAATAATAATCTTCGCATAATATCGCGGCACTTTCGCTGGCGTCGACGACGCGATGTCTGGCGTAATCTTTGGACGGCAAAATGGTTAGCAGCGTTGTAGGCGACGGTGCGCGGGTGCGGATCGGTTGGTCGACGTTGTCGCTTTCACAACGGGAGGAAGACTCCCGCACCATTTGCGGCGGGTCGTCGTCGGCCGTGCGGCATTTGCTGGACTTTGCACCGTAGCGTATAACACGCGGTGTTGGTCAGTCAAATACACATAGTAGGGCGACGGCTGATAAAGGTGCGCGAGTCGCGGGGCATCGTGTAAAACGAAGCGACGCGGGCCGTGTCAAGATTTTGTGTTCATTAGTGAACTAATGTTTTCATGAGTTAAAAACTTAATTATGGGTGGTGATTACAATCTACCTAATTATATATGGCTTCATACATCCAATGGATTTATTCCTAGTCTAGAAAACTTAAGTAACCATTACTCTGAAATTCTATCTAAATTATCTTTTTTAAACCTTTTTCAATACAACAATATTTTTAACAATACTGGATCAATTTTAGATATAGTTTTTTCTGATTTACATAATGTGTCTGTTAAAAAATCTGATAATCTCGTTGTTCCGTGTGATGCTTATCAACCTGGTTTACCCATTTCTTTTCCCATAGTTGTAAATAAACCAATTGATTATAATTTTTGTATTTAAAATTTTTTTAATTGTAACTACGCGGAAATAAATTTTACTTTATGTTCGATCGACTGGAATAACCTATTTAAAGATCTATGTGTAAATCAAGCTGTCAATTTGTTTTACTCTATTATTTATGAAATTTTTGTACCTAAAATAATTAAACAACATTCTATTCATCCTCCATGGTTTAGTAGAAATTTAAAAGAATTAATTTTTAAGAAAAATATAGCCCATAAAATTTTTAAGAGTTCGGGTTTGGTGAATGATTATAATAAATTTTATAATCTTCGTGCAAAATGTAAATATTTTTCAAAATTTGACTATCAAAATTACTTCAAAATAATTTAAAAACTCATCCTAAGCAACATTGGAAATTTATTAATAAGAAACTTAATAATAATTTTCTGCCGAATAGTTTACATTTATTCAATGAAGAAATTATTACTCCTAATAACATTGTTAATGCTTTTGCTAATTATTTCTCCAGTGTTTACGAAGATTACAATAATGTTAATGTAAATTACAATTATAATGTACCGCCTAAAGTTCTTTTTCTTCTATGCACTCTATCTCAATTAAATTAATTGATATATTTCAGTCTCTTAGCTCTTTAAATTCTAACTGCAGTCCTGGTCCTGATTTAATACTAAGTGTATTTTTAAGAAATTATAAGTATGTTATTTTTCTACCTCTATTTCTTATCTTTAATTTATCACTATCATCTGGTACTTTCTCCGACGCATGGAAAACTAGCCTCATTCGACCTATTCCTAAGACCTCTACTTACATTTTAAATATCTCTAACTATATCTTTACTTTCCCTTATACCAAAAATATTTGAATCTATTATAGCAACTAAAATATTAACCACTTTAAATAATATTATTGTTGATGATCAACATGGCTTCACTCGTAACAAGAATACGATTACTAATCTGCTTAACTTTCATACTTTTGTTTCTGACGCCCTGTCAGATAAATCAAATTTAGATGTTGTTTACACAGATTTTGCTAAAGTTTTTGATAAAATTAATCATCAAATTTTATTTTATAAATTAGAGCAAATTGGTATTTGTGGTAGCTTTCTATCCTGGCTTATTTCTTTTATCAAAAATCGACATGAAATAGTTGCATATAAAGATTTATAATTTGTGATAAATAATAATGAATTTGGTGGAATGTTAGATACATTTCAATACTTTTTTTTATAGAAGTAAATTTTTTAAACTTATTATTAATATCTAGTAGGTGTGCAAAATGATTCGCAATCGGCCAATAATTAATATCGGCAATAATTCATTACTTATAATATTTCTGAAAAATATTAAAGATAAGTAATCAATTGTCCTCTAACTTCTTGGCCGATTTCTCGAACCATTTTGCACACATACAAGATATTAATATTCAGTTTAAAAATATAATTAACAACAAATGTGTTTTGTATGTAAATAATAAAGTTCAAACTTGACCCAGTATTATGTTGATGCACTTATCCCATGTGAAATATATCACAGGGAAAATGAAACATTGATTATAATACCCATTTATCAATTGAAAACCACTATGTGTAGTCATATTTATTTTCATATAATTAATACGACTACGAAAATACACAAAAATATATTTTAAGTTTATATTTACTCTAAACGGTCTATTTAGAAAAAAATTCTATGAAATATAAATTTTTTTTTTATCTTTTCATATAATAATAAAAGTTGATATCAAAAACAAAAATATTTAAGCTTGGATATCTTATGACAGTGATGTTATACTAAATTTGATTCTGTTTAATAATTCTGCATTGACATTTATAACGTATCTAATAGAATGAAGCACATAACCTATCTGACCTTACAACTTTGTTGTCGAAATACGTAATAGAGGTTAATTACAAAAAATATTTTTTTAATTTTAAAGTTTAATATATTTAAGTTTAATTAACATTTAACACGTATCCAAAGAATATTCGGCGGTGGTAAACACAAAGACACACACAGTCCGAGTGGAGGATCATAAATTAAGTAGTCAAACTAATAGTATGCACTATGACTTTAACTACTATAAGCATTACCAAAATTAATGAATATATATATATTGTAAGGTTTCAGCCAAAACAGAGGGCCTACTATTTACCCACTGCCTAGGGGGAACACTGGACAGTGACCTAGTAGTCGCGCCAAGCAAGATAGTATTTGTTGACGGAGCTACTAGGTTTTGATAAAAAAAAAAACAAATATTAATAAAAATGAGGGAAAAGTATAGAGAGAGAAAAAAAAAGCCATGTGTAATATAATAACATTTTTTAATTATTTAATTACTGAAGATTTTTAATATATATATTCATAAAGGAAAAAAATAAAAAAAGAAGAAAAAGAGAGGTGCTAGTTACACAAAATTAAAAAGGGGGGTTTCATGTTGATACTTGTCGTTGTTGATCTTGAGGAGTGACGGCCCACCACCGGCCATAGTTCGTGCCTCACACCATCATCGACATCTCGACGTTTTGTTTTAATAAAAAAAACGGAGCACAAAAAAAATACAACCTGGTTGACACCACAAGTCGACGGCAGATCAACTCAACGTTTTATTTTAATAAAAAAAAAAACGGAGGACAAAAAAAACGTGGTTTTAAAAATAAAAACTATATACAGAATACGACTTGTCGCCTCAGTAGTATAGTTGAGAAAAAAATATATATATCCGTTGTCGCGACATTTGTAGTGATTGTGGTACCAACTTTGACACGTCCATTGCAGGGAAATACAACAATATGGGTATAGGTGCATAGTGTATGGTCAGCTGATGACGATAGGATAAAACATTTTCGTCTGTTAAGTATAGTTCCTAAGGTAAGTCTTAAAAACTACGCTCTGGTGATGCTGTTGATACTGGAAGTATTGCAAGTATTTTTATCAGTTGACGTATATTGAGATATAACACTTTGTCACAAGAAATTAGAGCATCTATGGAGTTCGTTGGTCTAGATGATTGTTCAACTGATTTCCATTTAGTCATCCATAAATCATACTAAGCTATGTAAAAATTTACTGCCGCTTTGATACTCGAAAAATTGCTATTGATACAAAAAGAAGGTAAGACTTGTTGTAAAGAAATAATCGTTTCTTTGTGAGGCATAAAACGATCATTCAATAAGGATATTAAGTCATCAAAATGAGGAATGAAAATAGTTCTTTTTAAATATTCTTTTGTAGAACAATATAGGATATTTGACCGATTTTTTTGGTTAACACACAAACGTGTTCTTTTTTCTTCGACAATAATAATATTGCAATTGTTTTAGATTCTGTGTAAATTTCACCAATTACTTCCTCGCAATTTTCTACCATTTCTTGAAATGTTGACGTTATAGCTTTTACCTGGTCAATAGCTGTAACTATATCCATATTTTTACTTTGTAGGTACTGTGACAGAGTATATGTATATCCTAATAATTTGCTTGAAATAGTGACTGCTACAATAAAACTGAAGTTACAGATACAATTCAAAATACTATTTGTCCTAGTTAAAGATTCACTTCCTCGAGTACTTTCAGTTTGCAGTTGTTCTAATGCAGCGACAATGGACTCTAAAAATTTTTTGAAAATTAAAATATACTCATGCCGCAGAACTTCTGATTTCGCACAATGTCTTCAATTTTGTAGCGTAAACAGTGGGTTTCATTTCTAGAATTTTATATTTTAAAACTGTGGTTTGTTCAGCTGAACAATTAAAAATGCACAGCATTCAGATATTACATCAAATGCATTTCGAACTTCTTGTATTTTCGATGCATCTGAGAGACAAAGATTTAATGATTGAGAAACGCAATGGGTATATAATGCTTCAGGATACTTTTCTTTAACAATAGCTTGAACTCCACGAAAGCTGCTTCGCATAGTTTCAGCCCCATCATAACCTTACCCACGTAATTTAGTTAAATCTAAGCAAAGGTTTTCTAATGTAGTGGCCAACCCTAAATCACTTACATCGTGAACTGGAATAAATATAAACTGACTGGATCTCTAGAGATGTTGTGGTATCCAAGTTAGGTGAGCGACAGCGGCGAGCGTACACAATCCGATTGTAATAAAATAAATAATAATAATTAAATTAATATTAGAAAGTCGTTTTACTTAAGGAAGACAAAATATTCAAAATAAGTTTAACTTTCTATTCAATACATGTTAAAATTAATACAATTAATTATAATATATAATATTTATGAAAATCAGGGTACCGCCTTGTAAAGTATATTAAAATAAAAAATAATTTTAATGTTATATTAGTTTAAAGTCAAAATAAATATTTTCAAATAAAAAAAAAAAGGAATTGGTCTTCTTTTACCCCTTTCTTAATACTTTAATTCAGAGTTCACTATTTTCTTATAAAAACATTTTAATAATTTTTTGTACAATTTATTAAAACTTTCTAAATTTTACGATTTTTCCTTTTTTTTTAACTTTTATGTCCATTTACACCACAAACACAAATCCTGAGTTGAAATTTATTTTTTCAAATTAAAGTATATTACATATACTTTATTTTTAAATATATATAATAGTAGCAGTATTTCTGGAACATTTTCAAAAGTTATATTGAAAAATTTCTATTTTTTATAAGTATTAAATACTTATTTTGATCTACATCCATTAAAAGTTTGGTCAAATTAAAAAAAAACGTGTTTGGTGAAAGGAAGATATTAAAAGTATTTGTAAATAGAAAGTATTGATTCATTCATTTTTCATTGCATTATAAATTTAAAAATATACAATATAAAATCAAAGTTTTTTTTTAAATCGTAGGCTTATGTTTAACTTTAACTACTGTTTTCACCATTATGACAAGTCTAAGGACAATTTTTTTTCAAAATGATGTATATTACTTAAGATTAAATTTAAGGTATTTATATATATATATAGCAGTGTCAGTATTTCTGAAAAATTTTCTTAAGTTAAGTGGAAAAAGTTAATTTGTTGTGAAAATATTGCCATTTTAAAAACTTCCCTGTGGGCGGGTAAAGGGTCAAATGTTCGCAAAAATATATCAAATAATAAGTAAATACATAAGATAAAATTTTAAATAAATTGTGTTGATTTATTCATTTTGTATACAATTTTAAGAAATAATAGTTTAAAAATTGTCGAAAATTACAGATTTTTTAAATTGTAATTTTTTTGGGATTTCCACCATTTACAAGGGACAGCCATTTATTTTATATTCCTCATTTTTCTAAAATGTATATACATTTTTCATGTTTTCTGGATATGGTTAATTATATTAATAATTATAGTTTAAACTATACATTATTTTACATTTCTATTTAACAATTACTATGTAGTATAGAATTGTATCATATTATATTTATACTAACATATTGTAAATTGGACATTGTCCGTATAAATTATTAAATAAATAAATGATAAAATTAACTACTTTAATTTTAATTTTAAAGAAAATAAATCTGAAACATTGAAAAAAAAAATTATGATTTTGAAAAAAGAGTTGCACTGTCAAGAAACACTAATTTTTGATTTAAAAAATGAGTATAATAAACTGCAAATACAATTAAAGGAACAAGCTTATTTTTGTACATTAACTGGATCTACTTTGTTTTATTACCTATGGAAAGCTTCTCATGTACCTGATATAATTGATCTTGTTACACACGAGGTAAGCCACAGAATATTAATTTTAAGTAATATATTTTAATGAAAATATCATGGTTGTATAAGGGTAGAACAAATCTAATTAACAACTCTTGTAACTTTTGACTCAGTTAACATTTTGTAGTAATTTTTTAATTTCTTAGACTACATTAAAATATATTATTTTATTACATGACTATTACTATATTATAATTATTTATTATTATTATGTGACAACAAGCCGGCTTGTTATTACATAGAAGAGGGTAGATAACAGTGTGAACAGTGTTGATTGATTGTGGGTATTAAAATAAAGTGGTGTTTAGGATAAACATGGCATGTGGTAGGAATAATTTATTAATCTACTAAATAAATATGTGTGTATATGTGCAACACTAATCCTACAGTTTTACGACGCGCTCTTTTTAAATATAGTTACCTCTGACCTTATACTATAATTTTATTTGCGTTACTAACTTTTAGACAGTACATGTGAAGTGCTTCTGAACCGGAATAAGTTCGTATACTTCGGGACGCCACGACCGGAGTATACCGACTTCAGAATACATTATCTTCATGGGCCGACCGAACTAATATTAATATTAGTAATTGTTGAGGCCAGATAGACTATAATCACAGTTAATAACTAGCCAATGATACTGAATCCCTCCTATCATACTCGCTACGGTCACAACGCCACTTAACCACTACAACGATTGGTTGGGTTCATTTATCTATTTATGGTGAATATCTACAAATGGGGCTGTGGAGTAAATTCAAAACAATACGATCTCACCTCAACATTTGTTCTATCTTCCCCATCATCCAGTATTGAAAATAACAAGTCTCACTACAAAAATACGAGTTGTTTTTGATGCTTTTGTCAAGAGCTCTTTGGTAATAGCGCTCAATGACGTACTGAAATGTGGTCCAACAATGCAGGACGAACTTTTTACAATCCTAGTACGCCTTCGAAAACATCAGACGTCTTAATGGCAGACGTTGAGAAAATGTTTATGCAAATCTTAGTAGACGAGAAGGACCGATATTTGCAGCGGATCTTGTGGCGATCAAAACTAAGTGAACGATTAAGAACATACAGGTAATTACAGTTACTTATGGTACAACAGCAGCTTCGTTTATGTCTACCAACTGTTTAGTAACTCTAGCAGAGGAGTTCAAATACATAGCTCCACTTGCAGCAAGTTTTGTGCGTCGCGACTTCTATCCGGTGCACATAGGTCAATTTTCACAATCTACGCGGTCAAAATTGGATTTTCCAAAGATCCGGAAATCGTTAAAAACCAATTATCGGTGATTAGTAAACATTTCAGGGAATCCCAAATTACCCATTATAACTACCCCACGTCAACCCCGAACGTGCAGAGGTAGTTGGAACTTGACCATCAACCAGTGCGCTATTCTTCGGGATTACAGTATTACAAGCAACCACAAGTTTGAACATAAATATTTCTTTTCCAGTGTCAGTGTTTGAAGTGAATGTGATGGATTTCGATAACCAAGGTATTATTCTTTATTTTTAATATATTTTAGTTAGCCTTAATGCAAAATTCATATAATTACATAGTGTATAACAAAGAGTGTTATCTGTGTTAAATTTTGAAGTAATTTTAAGCTTTAAAATTGAAAAAGTTGTAGTTCTCCGTTAAACTCCGTGTTCATTTTCATTTTATTTTAAAGCTCCATCCTTTCTTCACTGAATGTTACAAAAATTAGCTGCCGAAATTTGCAGATAGCAAAAATAGGGTCATTCTTAGCGACATAGTTTTTTTCCAAAAAATGTTCATTTCTATTATTATTTGACTAATCATTGTCTTTCGTTATGTTAGGAACTACCAGCACATCAGGTGTGAAAACTGTTTCCCGGAGATACCTCTATGAAATAATGAGACCAAAATTTACCAAATTTTGACGCAAAATACGATTATTTGGAAAATCATTTACTATCGAACTATAGCACCACTGATGATGATTTAAAAACAATTTAACACAGATTTTCTATATTAAAAGAAAAATTAAAGGAAAGGTGGGCGAAATCTCACAGAATGGATGACAATTTTTTGAAATGTAATGAGTCTTGGCTAGAGGGAACTTTCGAACTTCCGTTAAAATTGTTGAATCGACCGGGACGCCCTACGAAAACTTTTGATACCGCAAGTGAACGAACCAAGCGTCGAAAAACTGAAGAAATTAGGTTAAATGTCGAAGATGACATAATTGTCCACGCTGCACAAACCTCCTTAAGAGCACAAGGAAAAAGAGATGCGTCACATATTCTTAAAGAAATAACGAATCATCCTGATCGAGCTCACGAATATAAAAAAGCAGTCGAAGAAAAAGAAAATAAAGATTGTGTTACGCCTTTGACACCACTACAAGCTCTGACAATGTTCGTTGAGGCTGATCTTACAACACGTCAATACGAAATTATCCAAAATACAAATAAGGCATTTTATCCTCCATATTACCTTTTGTTAAAAGCAAAACAAGAATGCTCTCCACCAAAAGATTGTTTGAGAGTTACGAGCACCTGCGCGGATAGCAGCTTACAGAACCTTATTGACAATACCATTAAGCGGTTATCAATTTTCTTGGAAGAAGTGCTATTAACGCTTAAACATTCTTTTAACATGACTATGGTGGACGGGGAAATATATAATGCTGCAACCGGAACCAAGTCTGCAAGTAGGTGCTATATCTGTGGTGCAACATCGAAAGACTTGAACAAAATTGACAAGAAGGAGACATCAAGTTCAACTGGATTTAATTTGAGCTCTCTGTATTGCACGCTAGAATTAGACTGTTTGAAAGTGTTTTACATTTGGCATATAAATTACCAGTTAAAAAATATAGAGAGAGGAGGACTGACGAAGAGAAAGAACTGGAAGCAGAAACAAAAAAGCACATCCAAGAGAGGTTTCGGATTGAAACTNAAGCAGAAACGAAAAAGCACATCCAAGAGAGGTTTCGGATTGAAACTGGATTACTGG
Organism: Daktulosphaira vitifoliae; assembly: GCF_025091365.1. Lineage (NCBI taxonomy): Eukaryota > Metazoa > Arthropoda > Insecta > Hemiptera > Phylloxeridae > Daktulosphaira > Daktulosphaira vitifoliae. The sequence continues at coordinate 46,392,246 of NW_026099573.1, forward strand.
TGGACATGCCTAAAACAAATTTTGGAAATACCAATGATGGTAACACCAGTAGAAGATTTTTTGAAAATCTCCAATTGGCTGCACACATAACCGGTATAAACTTCGAATTAATTTACAGATTAAAAGTTATATTAGAAACTATTTCGAGTGGCCATAGAATCGACACTCAAAAATACGGTGAATACGCCGAAGAAACCGCAAAATTGTATATAGACTTATATGGATGGCACCCTATGACTCCAACTATGCATAAAATTTTAATACATGGAGCAACTATAATTGAAAAGGCTCTGCTACCAATAGGTCAATTGTCGGAAGAGGCTGCAGAGGCACGTAATAAGCTTTTCCGCATATATCGCCAGAATTTCGCTAGGAAGTTTTCTAGAGAACACTGTAATCGGTACGTTTATAACAGATTACTATTGAGTTCAGATCCACTAATAAGCAGTCTAAGACCCAAGAAGACATTTATATCAAAAAATTTTTGTCCCGAAACAATTGAAATGCTATTGCCTGCAGATCCTTACTGCGAACTTGATAGAGATGACGACCAAGATGACTCCATACTTAAATAAATATAGAATTACTGTACATATATTATTATTATATTTTTTGTTTTATTTTGCATGCAAATTGTATTACGAAACATAAACTAAAATAAATCCTAAATTTTTATTATGGATATCACTGTTTTTTATTTATGACATTCGAGGACAATTTTTCTTTACTCCAATTTTTTTTTACTTATATTTCACTAAAAAAAAATTATGTCTGAACAAAAAAATGTTTTTAATCAGACATATAATACCGCATAGAAACAGTAAATACCGTATAGAAATGATAAAATTGAAAAAAATATTTTTGACCGCGTAGATCGTGAAAATTGACCTATGTGCGGTGCAGATACGATTGAAGAATATCACCAGTTACACAAGGACATCAACATGATACTAGACTCAGTGAAACTCCCATTAAGGAAGTGGTGTAGTAATTCGCTAAAAATTATGGAGGCAATAGGTAGCAGATAAAGCGATCCTTTATTTACACTCAATATTGGAGAAGATGATTTAATTAAGTCGCTAGGGCTTAGTGGAATCCAACCACTTATGATCTCAGTTTTCAAGTTGACTCAAATACTAATAGAAAAGTAGTAACAAAGAGAATGATGTTGTCAGATCTAAATAGAGTGTTTGATCCTTTCGGGTTTTTCACACCAGTGTTGATACGCGGGAAGATATTTTTGTAGCAACTTTGGCAAATGAAAGTTGACTGGGATAAACCAATGAATGATTAGTTAAAGAAAAGGAACAAAAGAAGGGCTAGTCAAACGAGCGCATATGGATGAGTTTGGAGCTGAAATAGCGCTGCTGAAACGAAATAAAGAAGTTGCTAGAGGAAGCAGACTAAAAAATGTATGCCCTCGCATTAGTAGAAACGATTTTATTTTAGTAGGAGCCAGACTTGATAATGCACATATCTCCGAGAAACAAAAGCATCCTGTTGTCTTACCAGCTAACCACAAGATAGCTAAGATGATATTTAACGACATTCACAAGAGACATCTCCACTGTGGCCCTCAGGATTTATTAGCAGAGATAATAAAAAAATTAGGACCAAAATTCGGGTTTCCACTTATGGCTCCATTACCAAGTGTACGAGTGTCTCCTATAAAACCATTTGCCGTAAATGGAGTAGATTTTGCCGGCCCATTAATAATACGCAGTGGTGTACGAGGTCGAAGTGGTAAGAAGGCCTGGATGGTGTTGTTTATATGCTTTGCTACAAAGGCAGTGATATTGATGTCGCGGAAGAACTAACAAGTAGTGCATTCGTCGCTGCTCTAAGATTTTGTTCCAGAAGAGGAAAATCGACGACCATATGGAGTGATAACGGTACAAACTTTGTTGGAACGAATCGCGAATTCATCATATACACGAAGAATATTGAAGCTCAAATGGCCAATGAGGGAATTGAATGACGATTTAACTCACCAGCTAGTCCACACTTTGGCAGACTGTGGGAGAGTGGAGTGAAAAGCTCTAAACATCACCTCAATAGAACAATAAGGGACACACATCTTACGTTAAGCGAATTACAGACACTACTTTGCCAGATAGAGGATTGTATAAATTCAAGGCCGATTACGCCTCTCAGTAGCGAACTGAATTACCTTGAACCACTAACCTCAGCACATTTTTTAATAGGCCGTCTAATTATGTTACCTCCAGAGCCAGTACATTAAGCCAATGTAATATTAATAACCTCAAGTGTTAGAAATTGGTCCAATTATTTTGTTCTTTTATTAAAAATCATATTTAGTTTTTATTTATTATGCTTATTACTAATTCTAGTAATGATGTGGTAAACTAGGTGTACTAAGTTTATCCAAATTGTACATGTGGTTATAGAAACTATTTACAACATACAGTTGTATTAAAGTGTTGGCTAACATTATGAAGTATAAAAATAAATATGAAAATTAGTATTGTTGTTCGGGTGAACGCTCAAGTTGGTCATACTGATAGGGTATCAACTGGTGATAACACTCCACTCATCGGACGCTTGGCCGTTATGGGTTTGTACTCCACTCTCTCGAGATCCGTCGCCTGGTTTATTTATTTTGTTTGTTAAACGCGCTTTTCTCGCTCTCGTCATCCTAAAGTTGTTACTCATGACCTAAAACTGTTGTAATTTCTTTTTTTCATTGTGTAATTACTAATATTTCGTCTTTTGTTGTTGTGTTTCGTAAATACGATTGTTAGCCGTTTGTACCGGCAGTGAAATACAAGATCAAATTTTATATATTATTAATTGGTAAGAACTTCAATATTTAATCTAATATTTGTTATCTATAGACCTTGTGGTTCGCACATTAGCTCACATTGAACATAGGGCACAGTGTCAATTTGTATTAAAAACTTTGGATATATTAACTCTATGCTTCCTCGTCTTAAGAAAACCATTTTAATTAAGCCACTCTCAAGAGAATGTTAAAGTGCGAACCCCTTGGTACAATTGTCCAGTAAGACTAAATTTATAATTTAGTTAAGTTCAAAGTGCAGTTAAGTTTCTAGTAATTTTATATTTACTTATAATAGTGTTTTGGCTAGGAACTAGATATATTTGCTTATAGTTGTCGCACATGATCTTACAGTTATTCATGTTATAGGACACAGCAAATCCAGTCCATAAGTCGACATAATTTAGAAAAATTAAATAGTTGAGCTGCTCATTTAATATTGTATCTTAGTTGACTGTCTATTGTTTAATGAAATTATTTGCTTGTTACATTTTTATTACAATTTAATTTAATCGACCACTGGTCATTGTACGATTAAGATTAATTCAGTCCTTTGTTTATTGAACTACAAGTTTTGTTCAGCTGTTGTTATTGACTCATACTTTGTTAAGAATAGTTGTATCTTTTTGATTCAATTACTTCTCTTGAACAATTTTATTTATTATCCCTTACTTAATTTTGTTAACGCTAATAACATTTGTACATTTTTTCTTACCCAATCTCTACTAGCTACTTAATTTAATTTGTAAATATAATTGTCCAATATAATTGAATCTAAGTCTGTACTAACTGTTGCTTTTATAATTTGCTCATTGCAATAAATTTACTTTGTTCATTGACTTACTTGTTACCTTGAATATTCACCTCACTTTACCTCTTTATCACATATACAGTCCACTATCACAATCAAGTAAAATAAGTAACTAATTGAACTAATGTCACAGGTAAGGTAATTAGTGCACTGGAGTTAGCTATCTTGCACACTATACAAAGTTATTTTACTTTACTTGCAGAATACTTGATTTTATACTTTTATTTAGCTTATTTGTTCATAGTCCTCCCTCTCCCTTCACTCCATGCACCTTCCTCTACAAATAAATCAGTTAGTGAGACTTAAAACCAATTCAACTGATTGAACGGCTTTCCTCTTGTCGCCTTCGGATCAACAGAAGTTCATTCACAGTGAAGTCCTGTTCCGAACAATTGTTGAAATCAGATTTGAAGTTAAGCGTAATAATTTATTTTACAGACAAATAAAACATTTATAACTTATGCTGATGTAGTACTACAAAATAGCAGCCTGCTATGTGATTTGTTTTTTAACTGCCGCAGATTGTAGATTGCCGTTGCATTGTATTCATCGTCTTATCTTATATTTTTTGTCTATTTTACTTTTACTGAATTAAATTGTCACAATATTTTTGTTTAAACAGCAGTTAAATATTATTTTTAACTCTTCCTTTCAATTAGTATATATGTTTTTAACTAAAAATGTTACATATTAATACCAAAATATTGATGACACTCCATTGGTGCAACATTATTTTTGTTTAATGAAGTCTTTAATTATTACACTTAACAGTTAACCCTCGGTGAGTACAGCGACCTATATCTGAAAATCGACGTGTTGTTATTGGCTGATGTGTTTCAGAACTTCCGCAACATCTGTACTTCAACATACAATTTGGACCTGGCTCACTATTACACCGCGCATGGTTTTAGCTTCGGTTGTATGTTTAAGTACACTGGGGTGAAGCTGGAGCTTTTGAACGACTACGACATGCTACTGATGGTGGAACAGGGCATTCGTGGAGGGTTAGTGCAGGCCGTCAAGCACTATACAAAGGCCAACTATCCTAAGACACCCGATTACGATCCGTCAAAACCAGACTCATAGATCGTGTACCAAGACTTACATTCATCTTTTGATTTATAGCCTCGAAGAAACAACATTCCAAAACGCTGTGTTTTAAATTGTCTGATAGGGTGAGTAACACTCGACATTCATCTTGTGCTTGTGATTCAAAGACTAGCGAACACTCCTTGAAACGTAGTCTTTGAGAGTGTGACGTATTCATTCTTGAGTAAAATAATCCTTTGTCTTGATACCAGGTCGAGAATTAGAGATAGAATATTACCCATCAACGTATAAATCCGTTGTAGGAAATCTATCGTTATAATTATGTAACGGGTTGACGATAGTAAACTAATAGTTACATTAAATCGATCTTTTGGATACAATCCTATCTGAACGAATTTACGAGGATTGAAATTCAAAACGTAATCAGTACAATCGATTAATTCACTATGAGGTTTGGGTTTAACAAATGTTTGTTATAGAATTTAGCAATTGTAGCGAGAGAACCATCCATTCTTAAAGCATACAAATATCGACTTAAGTTAACACATTACCAACAAGTTAAAGCAGCGTCTGTTTATATAGAAAATCTTATAACAATTATAGCGCTATGCATACACGACGGTGAAATTATTAACTAATTTAAACCCAATAGCAATTAATAGTCTAATTGTTACCGATAGATATGGTACAAACAGTTGTAAACACAGGCAGACAGGGTTAAAACAGGATGAACAGGGATTTGAATACGTTCAGACAGGTTTTAAAATGTTCAGACTTGTTTAATCGAGATTATACGAATCCAGGATACAGTGTTCGGTAAACCGACACAATGTCCCTACTACTTTTATAAACAGCCTACTACATACCATACATAGTACAACGTGCTACAAATACCATAGCGTATACTAAATTTGCTATATATATTTAATGTGTAAAACTCATCTTTGTATTGCTTAGTACTACAGACTTATATTTAATATTATAATCATTATGCACAAATATAAATAGTGTAGATAAATACAGCAAAATTGTATAAAATAAAAATATTATTTGTTATTGAATTTTAAATCTTACAAGTTGTAAGCCAAACTAATATAAATCAGCCTCACTTTACAAGAACCCAATGAGTTGGTCCACCCTGGGCCGAGGCAAAGTCGGAGCACCAGGGATTTTGTACCTTATCCTATGGGGAAAGGTTATGAAGACTAGTAATAATTTGAGATAACAATGATTAGATTTTATTAAACATTATGATTTAATTTTGTAATTGTCATAATAAAATACAATTTATTGAAAAATTAAAACATTCTACTAAAGAATATTTATATATATATAATCACAAAATAATAGAAGGAAAAATCTATATACATATATATATTAAATACCAAATTTTATGTTAAACACATAATGTAAAAAAAAAGAAAATAATATGAACAATTAACTTAAGGTCAAGGATTCCCAAGGAACTATAGGATTAATAGGATGTATAAAATAATAAATATGCCACAAGTATATTCCAAAATGATTCAGTCAATAATATTTTTGCCCCATAAATTATTTATTTTACTTTAACTTTAGCATTTGCCACATATAACTGTAAAACAGTAAATTGTGTTTCATTGCACTAATCTAAAATTAAATGTCTACAGACATCCAGGCATCAGAACGGCCTCTGGATTTTCTATGTAATGTAACGATACATGATTCGTATATAGTGCTCACCTAGACACTATTTAAGTGTTCATTATCAGACAAATTTGCTGAGATACCAAATTCTGGATAAATAACTTTAGGCATAATGTTAAATAATTTATTTAATAATGTACTAACAAGATAAAAGAAAAACAGAATAAAATAGTAGGGTAACCTGGGCATGACAGATCCAACGCATGGGTCAGGATAAAATGGACATGTCACCAACGTCAATGGGTATTCCCTACATAAATGTAGGGGACCCATTGAGATGTACACCATGTCCACCCTGACCACACCCGAGGACCTGTCAGGTCACGAAAGAATAATCAAAGAAACGGGAAAGACTTGACCATATTTAAAATTTATATAGTCACTAACTAATACAAAAAGAAAAAGAAAACATAACGTGTGGTCAGTTAACCAAATAAAAGATAACATAAATAATTTTACATAAGCACATTGTGCAAAGAGAAAAAAAAATCCAAAGGAAGATATACCATATTATTGTTGAGATGTCCAAATCGTGTGATCATTAAACAGTGCCATAATGATGGCCAAGCCAAACTGACAAAATTCTACTCCATCCTTGAACTGGACGGCAACAGCTAGAAAAATTTGACAAAGATGATGATGTTAGGTCAAAAGGATTTTTTCTTATGCTGGCTTGATCACACATGGGAGAGGGTACTTGACAATGTGTTCATTATTATGGTTTTTTAGGATGAGAATCACAGGTGGTAGGAAATATATATCAATTTAATAAATAATTATGTGTGTATGTGCAACACTGAACCTACGGATGTACGACGCGCACTGTTTGAATACAGTTACCTGTGACCTGATACTCATGATAATTTTATTACGTTACAAAGTTTATAATATTAAGTTTTTTTTATTTTATATAAATAAGTTTAAAAAACAGAGAAAAATATTAACAAATTACCGAAAATCAAACAAATATACATTTCCACTTTTGCCTCTATATAATAAATGTAATTTGTTATCATCATAGTTGATATTATAAACTTCAATTTCTTCATTAGTTCATTTCAATCTCGGGATAAACACATTCATATTGTTGAATAGACAACCAACAACGACGACCCTATTTCGTGTGCTTGTATTTTCATAGGTATGACTTTGTATGACGTGTGTTCCTCCAGGTCACTTAATTTTGAATATATTTTTAATGTAGTCTGATCGTTCAACTGTTTCTTTAATTGCTCGATTCTAAAATAAAAAAATTATTAAAGTTTTAAACAACTCTAAACATAAACTAGTAACTGAAGTCAGTAGAAAACAGTTTAAATGAAAAATATATATAAATGCATTACTTACTTTATTTTATATCAAAAGACAACAAGTCATAGAAATTCTTCAGGACAACTAATAGAAATAATCAGACAAATGGTTTTTGGTATAATCGCTTTAGTAAAGATAGCGAGTGAATGAGTCAGAAATTGATGTGTTTGGGTTGGTTTAAAGAGGTTCAGATACTACACAAAAGATGTTGGAAATATGCTTACCTAAGCGTCTGGCATCCGATGATAGTAATTATTCTCATAAAATGCTGACGTCTATGAACGTTATAATATGGTGGTACTTTTTATGTTGGAAATATACTGACCTCAGCGTCTGGTAGTTGATGATAAAATTCTTAGAAATTATAGTTGTACATTTAATAATACACAGACAGCGTTACAATTGTTATCATATAAAATTACAGACGCTTATGAGCGATATAATGTAATGATACCTTTAATGTTTGAAATATGCTTAACTCAGCGTCTTGCAACCGATGATAAGATTCATACGACAATGATCATTACTGTGCAGTGACCTCTTTGATGTTTGAAATATGCTTATCTAAGCGTCTGGTAATCGATGATAAAATACATTGAAAATGATAGATTTGATAAAACGCAGACGGCAATTATTTTTCGTAAAATGTAGACGGTAATGTGCGTTATAATATGGCGGTACCTTTGACGTTGGAAATATGCTTAGCTATACTGTTGATATTATTAAACAACACACTGGGTACAGTAATATTATTTAAGATAACAGTTTAATGTATTTTTACTTATGTTAGTATAGTACAAGGTCAAAGGGACACATTCCTTTTACGATTATGTTGTTTTACTCAATGCAGCCTATTGTATACATGTTTACAGTTTAGTCGTAGTTTCACCGTCTATCGAGTAAAGTGACCCGTTGCCGTTGTACATCTCTTATATTATATGTTTTAACATTTTATATTAAATACTATTATATTACGAATAATTTCTAAATCTTTTAATAACATAACCTATTCCATTGAACATATACATTTTGGGAATTGTTGATGGACATCCCTGTAGCGTTAATATTAAGTAATTGGCTTACACTATTTCAATGTGTAACGTGACAAATGTATCTATTTATTTATTATATCTATTTGTATATATATATATATATTTGTGTTGAGCCGAATGTGGACTGCGACGGCGTTTGTCAGTTAAATAATCATGATAAGGTGTTGTGATTTGTTTATGCGCGCGCGAGATAGTCAGCTGTATACTACTTCAGACCGGTTCATGGACGGCATTTGTGTGTACATCCACACCGCTCCTTTCCTATCTTGAACGTCATTTGCACTGCTCACCGCATACATTGTCGCCTTATGATTAAAATTGTTCTTAATAATTTCTGGCACTGGGTATTTAGTTTTTTTTTTTTGACCCCTACTCTAAAGTCAAGCCGTGTTGTCGCCATCGGACCGCCGGGTCAAACGCTGGACGTTTTGTCGGAAATTAGCCAACGTCGGAACTGTTACGCTAATTTTCGTCCGTAGCGGTATTTTTTGTTGTGTGCACTACAACTATAATAATTTTTTTTTGTTTTACGTGAGTGTCCGATATTTTTTTAATATGTAATTTTTTATTTATGGCGTCGGCTGATCATGCATCCACTTTCTGTAGCCCTTCGGGGCTGGTAATGTATATTTAGTATTTAATGTTTTGAGCCAGATTATTTTTTTTGTGCACCGTGCCATAAGCATGTGTGGCGAATTTTTATAAAAATTTTTTAGGTGCCCCTATTTTTTTATTTATGTCCCTCAACATGGCAGGCGTGTTCCAATACCACCTGTCATGTTATATATATTTGTTTATAGGTTTTATATTATATTTTATTGGGTGATGAATATGTTATTAGTACAATGTGGTGATGTAGTGCATTTTATCCCGGGGTGTCCCAACGTCTTGCAAGCTAAGTCTAACTGCCTAAAACCAGTCGCTTACTTCGAACGCATACCCGTCCCGTGCTTAGCGGTAATGCCGCGATTAATAGCCGGTGAGTACCCGAAGACGTTCATCGTATTCTCTAATATTAAAAGTGTAGGTGTAACTATTTTTTTTTTATTAATACCTGTTTTTTTTTCTCTCTCTTTTTCCCCTTTAATTGTAGACGAGTTTTTTTGACCGTTCGGTTTTTGCCTCGTGTTAATTTAATTTTTTTTTGTTTTTTTTTTTTTACTTAATAAATTCCCCCTTAATTTAACTGAACCATCATATTTTTTTGTTTGTGTGTTCCATCTTCAATGGACTCGTGCATTTTTTTTCCTTTCAAAAATCAACTCCCCTAGTTTATAAGGTACGGGCAATGGCCTTGTATAAGGTCATCCCTCATTGATATGGTTATGTGACAACTGTCACGAGGTTTTGGTGTACATCTACTATCAACGACTCAACAGACATCAACTTTAATATCTATTAATTTTATATTTTTGTTTAATTGTTTTAATATACAAAAGTTAATTTTTTTTTAAATCCTACTGTAGTCCGACATTACACTGTCTCGCCCAGTAGGTTGGCGACTCTTTTCTTGTAATTTTTTAATGCGCCATGAAAGTTACAAATTTTTTTCGTTGCGGCCAATTAGTTTGATTTTTTTTTATATTTGTACCTTTCAAATGTAATGTGTACGTATATCAGTTATACGTCATCAGTTACCGTTTCAGTTCACATGAGGTTTACCTTACCCTCCAGTAGATGGCATCATAGGAGGAGAACAACCATTTTTCAATAGCTACCCCCCCCCACCGATGACATGAAGTTATAGTGCGCATGCGCACTTTAAACCGCCATTTTGATTGTCCTTAACGCCCCCACCTAAGTCACCTATTACCACAACCATCATAAGACCACACCTCCCCTTTCCTCCTCTATGATAAGACCACTCCTTCTCCTTACCCGCCTCTTCGAAAGACCACGCCCACTGTATGGTGTTGACCACGCTCCTCCCCCATCACTATAACACGTCCACCCACCATACCGGCGATACTCTCTTTTTTACCCTACTCATGTAATCTAGAGAATTCATAGTAATACTTAATAATATTAGTTTGTTTATATAATTTATGGTTTAATTTTTTTTCATGTATTAATTTTTTAAGTTTACTACTATACAATTTAGAAAAAGTGTGTGTATTTCCACTAGATTTAGGTACAAATTTATTGATTGCTTCATACAATAATTCATAAAAAGTGTCGATGGCTGACGATACTGTTCCAGTGTAATGAACATAAATAAGCGTTCATTGCAACATAATCACCACGTGAAAAATTAAAAACAGAATTATTGTATTTAAGGGTTTTATTTTTATTTATAGTTGGACCATTTATTTGTAGAGGTGGGTGAGCTAGATCAATATTGACAATAGAAAATTTACATTCTAGGACACCAAGGTCACAACTGTTGGATAATACTAACTCTAATATATTTTGGTGAAAGTTTCTTATAGGATTATGTTGATATAATTGAATTAATGCCACTGAATCTTGAATTATGTTACTTATGCTGCTTTTTAGGCCATTAATGAGAGAGTAGGTACTAGAATTTTCCCAGGAGATACCGGGTAAATTAAAATCACCAACTATTATACTAGTTATTATTTCTAGTTCGGTACAGTATTTTTGGAAATGATCAATAGATTTNTGGCGTTATCGAAGTTTCTCGAAGGTTTTTGATAACGAGAACATTCGAGAATATTCGTTGCGTATGTTTTGGTCGCTACAGAGCTATTTGGTGGAATATAACATGAATGGATTATAATATTTATATTAGTGATGTTCATCATTACTGATAGTTGTTCACAATCTATGAATGAGGAAGGAAAGGATCTGGAGGAATATTTTTTATGAATGGCTATTAGGACTCTACCGCCTATACTATGAAAAATATTAAAAGTATTACGGTCTAATCAAAATATTTTATAATCTATCAAACCAAGTTCAACGTCATTTACATCGGAATCGAGCCAGGTTTCTGTTAGTGTTATATAATCAAAATGGTTAAAACTAGGCATATTTAAATTTACATATACTAATTTAGTTTTTAAACCACGGACATCTTGGTAATAACCACATAATATATTACAATTTATGTTACCAAGATTATTATTTTGATTTTTATGTATATTTGAGCTGTTTATTAGTTTTTTCTAACCAATGTTGGCGATCCGTCAACGAATTTTATGAACCAGATACTCTCTGCTGGGTTAGAATTTCTATGATCGCGTTCTTTTTTTAATGAATATAAAATTTCTCTTTGGTCTGAAGTGAGATCTGTAGTTATCTAAATATTTTTCCATTCAGGTAATGATAGCAACAATCTTTTGGTTTTAAGGACTGATTTTACCGCCTCGATAGATTCAAGATTTAAGACTTATTCACATTAATAATTTATTATTTGTTTATATCAGCGACATTGTGTCTGTATTTTATTATAATTATTTTTTACAATAATGATATTGTGACACCATCTTCTTTTCAAGTCCATATTCCAAAAACGGAAGTTTGTAACCATCAGTTAACGTTTGCAAATATCTCTTTTCAAAGCTCACGATATTTTACCGATCAAATGGTCTCACCCAGAGGATAACCAGTGATGGTCTTGATTTGATCTATTTTCTATTTTTATTTTAGTTTCTCTAAGCTTGATCCACCTCTTCTTATGATGTGTCCAAAGAACCTTAAGATTCTTTGCTTACACACCACTGCCAGTCTTTGTCCACATTATGCATGGTCAAAATTGATTGATTGGTCCTCCTTTCCACCCAGGAAATTCTAAACATATAATTCTATAATTTATTATTCGTTTATATCAGCGCCATTTAGTCTGTATTTTATTATAACTATTTTTGCAATAATGGTAACGTGAAACCATCACACATGTATCATACATTTAATTGTTATATGTTTTGAAAATTCATTCTACATTCATTCATTCAGTCCATTCAAATTATTCCTTTTCCTCGACATAGCCTGACTTAAGACAAAATAAAACAACGAATGTTAACGAACCTGCGTGAGTGTCACTGGGCGCTACGTTCATTCAGATTTTAACTATAAAAAGTTCAACATTAACACTCGGATGTTTTAATATGTCATTCCAATTTACTAAATTCATTTGTGAATTGTTATCACGATAATCAAAATTTATAAAACTACACATTTTTTCATTAAAATCTAGAAATTCAGGTAATGAAATAGGCAACACAATTATCGAAGTTGGGTTTAATGATCTAATGGTGTTGAATAGAATAGGTTATATAATTAAAAGTTTTATAAATTATAAGTTATCAAATAGTATATAATATAAAATATCAAAACATATAATATAAGAGGTATACGGGTTGCTTTACTCAACAGACGGCGGAACTTCGACTAAATTTTAAACATGTAAGCAATAGGCTACATTAAGTTAAACAACATAACTGAGAAAGTAATGTTTCAAAACCTTGTACTATACTAACATAAGTACAAATAATTTTAAACTGTTATCTTAAATAATATTACTGTGCCCAGTGTGTTGTTTTATAATATTAACAAATGTTACAAGAACGTGTCTTACCGTACTGACAATAGTGTTAACAATATTTGAAAATACAAAATTTTACAATGAATCTGAAAGATTTTTTATCTAATTATATTGATGTATTAGATTGCTAGAAGCTTGCTATAACATTAGAGTCGAAATTTATTAATATTAAATAAGTTTATACTAGCATAAATATTCCCTGTATTTTAATAAACATATGAGTAATTATAATAATTTAAGGTTAAGAATTTAAAATTAGGATAATTAAGCATTACATTATCAATTATATTAATATGTGTTTCATACTGACTTAAAATAAAATTATGATTATAAAAAGGTTTGTCTAATAACTAATAAATACGACCTTAATTTTACTTTTGCAAGTAATTTTTCAATTAATCTATCTTAGATACTGATTCGATAATTAGCAAACTTGTTTTTGATTGAGATAAGCACTCCACCATCTCTCACCGTTACATTACGTATACTATATCGGTCGTAAAGAAAAAATTGGTAATTAGTACAAATTCCGAGCTCAGCACGCATACAGAAATATTAACTAGATATGAAAACCTATTTATTACAATACACTAAAATTTCACTGCCGTACACAGAATTAAAAACAAATATAAAATACCAACATTACAGAATAAAATGGGAGGAACATGAGCATGGTAGATCCAACGCATGGTCAAGGTAAAATGGACATGTTACCAACGACAATGGATGTTCTGTACATAAATGCCAAATGAGATGTTCACCATATCCCCCCTGACAGCTCACGAAAAATAAAATAAAATAAACAAATTTTAAATAGGATTGACCATTAAAGAAGATAATTAAAAATTATAGTTAATCGATATATTTAGTCGTTTACTATTGTTGAAAAAACAAAAAAAAAAAACCGATCACATGGTCAGATAACCAAGAAATAAAATTAATAATCAAATTCAGGATATTAGTACCGTTAGAGATCTTGGGGTAGTTTTTAAAACCAACTTATCTAGTATAGGAATTAATTCGTGCGGTTTATAGTAAAAAATAGAAACTTTATTTAAGAAAAAAATAAAATTACAACTTAATGACAATATTGTCCATCGCTTGTCACTACCTTCTTCCATCTTTCAAGTAGTTTACGGATTCCATATAGTAAGAATTCTTCAACTTTCGAAGCAATCCAATCAGAGACCTATTTTCCAATATTTTCTGAAGACATGAATCGCTGTTTGATTAAATGATTGTTCATACAGTTGAACAAATAGTAATCAGAAGGTGCGATATCTGGTGAATACGGCGGGTGTGGTAAGACTTCCCATCTGACTTTTTCCAAGTAGTTTTTAACCGGTTTTGCAACATGTGGTCGGGCGTTATCATGTTGGTAGATAAGTATATCATGTCGGTTATCCCATTCTAGTCGTTTTATAGCTAGAGCTCGCTTCAAATGCATTAATTGTTGTCGATAAGGTTCTCCATTAATAGTTTCACAAGAATTTAGAAGCTCATAGTACACCACACCTTTCATATCCCACCATATACACAGCATAACTTTTGCATAATGAATTTTCGTTTAGGTTGTAATGGACCTGGTTCACCTGGCTTTAACCATGCTTTTTTTTGCTTAGGATTCTTGTAATGAAACTACTTCTCATCACCAGATACAATTCGATGCAAAAATCCTTTTCTTTTTTGTCTCTCAAGCAGCAATTCGCTAACAGTTTTTCTTCTTTCAACGTCTCTTTCTTTCAATTCATGTGGAACGCATTGTGACATCTTTTGAATCATTCCCATTGCTTTGAGACGTTTCGAAACTGTTGTTTGCTCAACTCTTAGTGATTCTGCAAGTTCGTCTTGCGTTTGACACGAATCCTTATTGAGCATTGCAGCTAATTCATCGTCTTCAAATTTTTTTGGCTGCCCAGGTCTCTCTTTGTCTTCTAAGCCAAAATTATTGCTTTTAAACCGTGCAACCACTTTTGTCATGTTCGCTTAGCTAGAGCATGGTCACTATAAACTTAAACCAAAATTCGATGACTTTTGGTAGCACTTTTCTTCATAATAAAGTAATGAAGAAAATCCCCCCACAAAAACATTTTATTCGGCACAAAACTCGACATTTTCAGTTAAATAAAAAAAATCTTTATTTACTTTTAAATCGAATGATGTATACTGAAAAAGATTCCCAATGATAGAAGTTTTTAAACGCATGTTTATATAAACGAAACGATGGAACAATAAGCTAGTAACGCCATCTCTTGTAAAACTGCACAAACTAATTTCTAGACCAAATATTATTCCAGCCACATATTGATCATATCTGTGTGAGGTCCCTAAGAATGTCCACCCAACGATTATAGCCCCGTGGCAAATAATTTAGGACTTTCCACCCTGTCATCGAGGCGTAATATTGCAGGCTCTAGGTTTCTCGGAGGTTTGCTTGATGGGAAGATAGAATGTCCAGCGCTATTGTCTCTGATTCCTTTTAGGGTTCCACAGATTAATACCAGGACGAATGCGCCTTTCCGAGTCACGCATGCCCCCACGAATTACCTAATGAACGAACCCCTCCGCCGGTTACTTAAAAGTGCAAATGCTGATCCTAATTTTATATTATAATAATATTTTTATTGTGCTTAGTAATGTCTTATTCATATGTTTGTAAACATTTTAGATTTTGTCTTTTGTTTTTTTGTTTTTTGTGTCTCAAAATCAGTTAATATTAATTATGTAAACATAACATTATTTTTAAAAAAGGGATACATCCCGTAAACTAATATAATAAATAAATAAATAAAATCGGATTGATAGAATCGCTTGAGTGAGCGTGTACAAAGAAGATTTTTACTTTTAATCGCATAAAAGAGACATATGAATTCTATGAATAACCCTTCCGAGTCAATATCCCTTAATTCTATACAGGCTTCCCTTAACTTAGATTCCCTTGTTAATAGGCGAAAATATATACAGACGTCTGCTTTCTATCTAAATTAGTAAATGATGTTATATCCTGTCCAGAACTATTACAATCCATAAACTTTCATGTTCCTAAATTTCATTTACGTTCTTGTCCCACATTTGAAATCCCTTTTTATCGAACATCTTGCAGTTATAATAACCCTGTTGATCGAATAGCCAGAGAGTGCAATAAATTAAAATTTGATTTGCTTATTATGAATGATTTGTATTCCTTAAAACACTGATTTTAATAGCCTGATGCATATTATTAAATCACCTTTCTTTTTTGGTAAATTTAATTTTATATTATGTACTTCATTAATACTATTCTTATAACATACTTGTATCTTTATTTCAACAATGTCTATTATATATTTTATTGTCACTGTACTTGAGCCTATCTGGGCATTTACACCAAATAAATAAATAAAAGTTGATAAGAATGATGTAATGATGGTGAACTCTTTTTGAACATAACCGTAGTCTCCCAATCAGGTTAAATAACGAATGGGAGAGGTCACTGACAGTGTGACCATAGCGTTGGTTGACAATCATAATATGGTATATAAGATGAGGATCACAGGCGGTAGGAACAATTCATAAGTATAATAAATAATCATGTGTGTATATGTAACACTGAACATAGAGATGTTTAACGCGCACTTTTTGAATACAGTTATCTGTGTCCTCATAATTTTTATTACGTTACAATATTAAAACATATTTTTTTTAAAAAGACACTGGCATTTATTACTAAATTTTAATAATAGTTTAAAATATAAATTTAAATAATTTCAACCAATTTCTAACACAGGGTATATTTATGGAGTTATCTCAAACAATTATAGATACATTAAGATTATTTAATAAAACTTTTGGAATAACTATGTCTCCTTCAAATACATTTGAGACTCATTTTGTTATGAGTGTTATTGGACTAGTATCCAATTTAGCTTCCAAAAATTATGGAAGAACTTTTTTTGCTACAACCGACATAGGAAATAAGTTAGTGGACTTAATTATATTTACAATGCATTGGTTACAATTATCTACAGCTGGAAATAATATAAAAAGGTAATTAAATTAAAAAAACATTAAATAGTTTTTTACTTATTTCTTCACTATATTGTAAAATTATATGGTTTTTAAACATTAAGTGATTAGTTTTAAATAATAATTATACTTTAAGCAAATAAATAAATAAAGTTATTTTTTTAAATAGAGAAAATTTTTAAACTTAGTTCATAAGAATAATTATGTTTGCTGATTTCGAAAGTCTCCATAAAATTTTAGCTACAATATATATCTGTGAAGGTAATATATATATATTTTTAGGGTGCGTTTCTAAAATTCTGAGCTCTTACTGGACCCCGATTTTTTTTTACCTATCAAAATAATCTGATTTTAATCTAGTTAAACCTATTACCGGAAATAAGTAAAGAAAACTCTTTAAAACGATGAATATTTTCGCATTTTAAAAATGCTATATTTTTTTTTTAATATTGATTCTGATACATCAAATTTTTTTTCTAAAAATTGATTTTTTATTGTCTCTAATTGATTTTGTGATAAGATACCATAACCTTTGTTCTTTAAGGTTTTATCTGGGGTATTCCTGTCACTAATTTGTTCTGTTGTTTTAAACTGTTTTCCTGTCCACAACGAAAATTAAATTCTATTGCTATATCTCAAGACATTTTTAAAATCTCTTGAAATCCCATACGCCTAATCCATTAGTTCAACTTTAAGCGCTTCTCCAGACAAATGTTATTTAAAAATACTTCATTGCTTTTCTTGCATTGTCTATTTATTTCATTTTTTAATTTCTTGTATTTTTCCATCCCTTTTTGGTCTGTATCATTTATATATTTTCTGCTTTCATTAATAATTTTCAGGATTTCTTCGTTTATCCATTCTTTTCTATTAGTTTCTTTAAATTTTCCTAAAATTCATACACATTCTTTAATATGCATCGTTTAATATTTCCCCAGTTTTCCTCATTGCTTTAAGTATTTTGTGTGTCATACGTCTCCATCATAGCTTTATCTGTCTTTTCTTTGTATGAATTTTTTCATTTCTTCCACTTTCAGGTTTGTTAGTTGTAAGCTCTTCATACCTTTTTTCTTTTGTAGCTTTTTAAACTTAAGTTTACAATGCACAAGGACCAGGTTATGATCGCTATTAATATCGGCTCCTGTCTTTTTCTGTCTTTAATTTGATTTTTGTATCTTCCTCGTACTAATATATAGTATATCGTTTTCTTTTGTGATGTTGGAAGTGTGTATTTGTTATTATTAGATTATTCCATGTAAAGAACTCTAGTAACACTTCCTCTCTTGGGTTGGGTTTAACAAGTCTATACTTGCCGACAATATTCTTTTCTTTTCCTTACCCCACGGTGGCATTAAAGTCTCCTAGGGTTATAAGATTTTCTTCTCTTTTTTTCGTCTTTATTGATTAATTTAATTCTTAATATACTCTTTCTACTTCATCTTCCTTTTCTTCTGATGTGGGCATATAAACATGAATTATCACAGTATCTATTGGTTTGGTTTCTAATTTGACTAGAATTATTCTGTCACTAATTGCACGTAACCTCTTACCTTGTGCCCCATATGTTATTGAAGAACTATTCTTATTCCTTTTGTACACTGTCTTCCGTCTTCTGTGCCTGAGTAAATTATTCTGTATTCCTCTGTTCAAAAATCACTTGATTTATGCTATCTTATTTCTAAAATGCCCAGAATATCTATTTTAAGTCATTTCATCTTAACTTTTCAATTCTCCAATTTTTCTATCTGCAGAAGTACTCTGACATTTCATGTGTAAATCCTCTTGATTTCATAACCTATCGTTTTCAATCTTAAAGAGTTAACTTCTTGAGTAGTTCTCACCCGGAGATTCGATCGAGGGAATATTTTATCTCTTGAATTTTTTACTGTCAAAGCATTCATACTTTAAATTGCCATTTTAGTTTTCGTTTTAGTTATTATCGAGGTGGACATATTGCCCATGCAATCAGACCTGTTGGTCCATTGTGAGCAACCTCTAACCGAATTGTCTTGATTCGGTTTACCCACCTAAGTGTTATCACCAAAGTGTTAATACATTACTAACCATAAAGTCACCTCTAAAGATGACCAAAGAGTCCTGTCTTTCTGGCGAAATTAAGTATATCTCTGGGTTTTAGGTTTTTAATATTTTCTTTTTCAGGAAAAGGTTTATTCAAGTAGTTTGATCTTAGTGTGGACAAGGCTTCACATTCATACATGATGTGAAATGAGTCTTCCTCTTCTACTCCACACTTCCTGCACGATGGTGATTCCGATACCCCCATTGCGTTAAGATGTTTAAGCAGGTGACCATGTCTTGTCAGTAAATAAGCCAGGGTGCATATTTGATATCTAGTCATGCTATTAAGAACACCCAGCAATAGACCAGGAGTCTTGATAAACATTTTAGATTGTCTAGGTACTACCAAGTACTTTCAGATTTTCCTGTGTTGTTCTCTGCACCAATTCTTGGGTAGCGCTTTGAGCGATTGCTCAGTGAGTCCTACCACTGGTTATGGTCTAATATAGGTGTTCTCTGCTCCTTTCCTGGCTAGAAAGTCAGCATTCTCATTTCCAGTGACACCGTTGTGTCCCGGTACCCACGCTAGTGTAACTGTTGAACCTCGATTGCGATTCTAAAGTTTCCCTACATTCGAGGACCAGCTTTGAATACATCTGATCGTTACAGTGCTTTCAAAGCCGCTTGACTATCATTTAAGATAGTTATCTTCCTATTTTTGTATATCAGCAGGTTCTGAGCCCCTACCAGTATCGCCATCACCTCTGCTTGAAAAACAGATGGTGTTGTGCCCAATGACATACTGACATTTATTCGTGGCTTTAAACCCCAAATTTCAACACCTACCTTTCCTGATTTTTTGGATCCATCTGTATATATCACAAATCCTCCTTTTTTAGTCAGGTGGTTAATATTCCATTCTCTACGTGTAGTGATCACCACTTTGTAAGGAATGTTATTCTTAAGAACCGGTTTGATATAGTACAAGGGGTATTCCAAAAAGCCCTGGTCTATCTCTTTTAGTATTTTACTATGTTCTGTTGTGTCACTCTCCAAAGTCCACATACCTAAGTTGTGGAATATTAGTGCTGTGGCTTTGGCGTGAGCTTTAACCTCTAGATGCAGAGGAGGCAATCCGATTAGTGTCTCTAATGCGACCGTTGGTGTAGTTCTTAATGCTCCAGTGATGGCCGTAGCAGCCATTCTCTGTATGCGACTAAGTTCTTTCCTGGCTGTAACGAGTGATGCTCTGGTCCACCAGACTAGGGCACCGTACAATATCATAGGTATAATTACTGAAGTGTACAACCAATACCAAAGACCCCATGTCTTTCCCAAGGCTATGCTGCAAGTCCACAATGTGGTCATTGCTTTTTTGATTCTTGACTCAACATGTGATTTCAATTTAAGCTTACTATCCAAGATAATACTTATGTATTTTACTTCCGATTTTAAGCTAATTTCTTGTCCATTTAGAGTAAGAGTATCAAGACTGTCTAGTTCTATTCTCCTTCTAGTGAACATAACAACCTCTGCTTTATTTGGATTAACAGATAGACCGTACTTACTACACCATATCTGTATAGTGTTAAGTCTCTGTTGTACTAAGTCTATAATAGTGTTTGGGAATTTAACAAACCACTGCTATAACCAAGTCATCCGCAAAGGCTTGTGTATAACAACATTTGTTTAACTCTCTAATAAGCGAGTCCAATACTAGACACCATAGCAAGGTGTTTTAGAACCCCGCTTTGTGGGCATCCCTGTTGAACACTCTTGATTACTTTGGTCTCATTGAGCTGTCCCAAAATGGAGCGTTCCTTAAGCATGGATTCTATCCACTTAGTAATAAGTGGTTCTATTCCATGCTGTTGTGCAGATTCACACATAGCATCGACGGGAGTATTGTCAAAAGCCCTTTCGATGTCCAGGAATATACATACTGCATACATTTTATTCTCTACTGCTTTCCCTATCTTAGTGGTTAAGCAGTCTAGAGCTGTATCAGTAGATTTCCCCGTTTGATACGCATGTTAGTTTTCATGTAAGGGGTTCTCCTTTTGAGGCTCTTCCTTGATGTACCTATCAATAAGTTTCTCTATAGTCTTAAGAATTAAAGAAGTAAGACTTATTGGTCTGTATGATTTTGCTTCATAATAGTGCGGTTAGGTTTGGGTATAAACAACACCCTAACCTTACGCCAGCTTTCCGATTGATAACCATTGGCAAGGCATGCCCTAAATATTTTGCAGAGGGAGGGACGATTATCTCTAACCCTTCTTGCAGAAGTGCAGGGAAAATTTCGTCATAGCCTGCAGCTTTAAAACTGCCTAAAGCTTTTATTGCCCATCTTATTCCACTTGGGGTTATCACTTTCCTGGTTAGTCTCCAATCAGCACAGGTCACACGTTTGTCCTGTGCATCATGTGATTGTTCTCTGTTTTTAATTACAGAGTCAGGAAAATGTGTGTTCATCAAATAAGATAATATTTCATTATCGTTATTGGTGAACATTCCGTCTGGCAATAGTATTGCCTCGACTGTTTTGTTTGGTCCATTCCTCAGGATCGCAGAAGTCTAGTTGCTTAGGGAATTGTTGTATATCCCCACAGAACTTTTTTCGGCTTTCTCTTTTGGACTTTTTCAATGCAGATTTGAGGTTCCTTTGGGCGTCCTTATAGGATTCCCAGTGTTGTTCCAAACCTGATTTCATTGCTTTATTTAAGAGCTTACGTAAACTCTTTCTTAAATTATACAGGTTAGCATTCCACCAGGCTACACCTTGTCCTGCACCTTTCCTTTCTATTAAAGGACAGTTTTCTTTGTAAGCCGAGACAATGGAGTCCTGTAGTATATTTACAGCTCTTTCAGTACTCTGTCTCGACCCTAATCTAAACTGTAGGATATTTAGATAACGAGAAAGATCTGCCTTGTAGTTGTCCAAGTTTGTTTTTTTCGGGCTCCTATAGTACTACGTCTCAACTTTGTTAATTTCCAAAGTGAATTGTAAGTGTCTATGATCAGAAAGAAAAGGTTTCGGAGGATACTTTCCACCCTTTTATCTTTTAAAGTAACTCTTTTGAGCAAACTGTCAGATCAATGACTTCCTGCCTGTTCCTGATTACAAAGGTTGGTTAAATACCTCTATTCAGTATACTGAGGTTTGTAGTCAGCAATAGATCTATTATAAACTCTCTTCTTTGGTTAATGTTACTACTACTTTACTGTGATGCAGGTTTATTTGCGTGAATTGAATTCTATTGTCAGCCATTCAGAAAAAGTGATGTTGACGCATGAAAAAGCACGCTGTACTGGGTGTAATACAGGTGTCTGAAACAGTCCCTGTGTCACACAGCCCCCCATGCGGGTGGTATCCTCCCACCGTCACCAGGTGGCGACCGTACCTTACGTTCGTTCTCCATATTTCCTTTTGGATCCGTGGAGAGGTTCCCCTCAGCTGTGCCGTTTTTGAGGGTGGCGGTTTACTGGGTCCCTTTCCCTTACGTAACACACTTCCTCCCTTCCGTTTCGATGCAGGAGTGAAGTGTGTCCGTTTGTTTCTTACCTGTGCCTTACCTCCTTTTCCGAGTGGCACTGGTGATTCCTCAGCCTTCCACTTCCCAGATTTTTGAGAAGTGGATTTTTCACATCCTTTTGGGTTGGTGGCTGCTTTTCAACATAGTCTGTGTATCAAACTCTGCCCATTCCAAAATATGGACTGCACTTTAGTTCCTCCAGTTTGGCCATGCTCTTTTCGAGCACACTTAGGAACAAAGTTTGTCCTTTCGGGCCAACCTCTGTCTCATGGTGGACTTTCCAGATCACCGTGTTCAACCCTAGGTTTTGTTTTGCCAAAATTTCCAAGATCTTCTTGGACTCTTTTGGCAGCTCTGGTATATGAGTGACCATCCGTTTGTACTTGATCGGGTTGTAGGCTTCCAATTGGATTTTTGCACCGTCCCAAGGTTTAATCAGGCTGACATGGTCAGTGAGCCACTTAAGAGAGCTCTCTTAGGTTACACTGATCACAAGTGCTCCATCAGTGAGTCTGGTGTCTTCAAACCTTGGTACGTCGGTTCCATCAGTACCCGACAGTATCAAGTCTCCAACACAAGACTCAATGAGTAGCCCCTGCTCTGTGGTCAACTTGTTAGTGGGGTAGCATGCGAGGACAAGAGCCACTTTTTTATCATCGCTTACCACGTGTCCCTGTAGGTCGGTACCCAATGCAGTTTTCATACATGGAGGTTCTTGACCCTTGTCCTCAGGTTTTTGAGCTTCGGTTCCCTTTGACTTTTTCAAGTCATCGATTCCCTTGTCTCCCTCCTTTGGCAGGTTCTTCTGTCCCTCCATGATTGCTCGGCTCCTCTTCAGCTTGCGCCTCTGACTGCCGCTCAGTTTTTCAGGTTTAAGTTTTAGGNCTAACATATAAGTGCTAGACTTGATGGAAAAATAATAAAACTAAACTGTGACGACGGACAACAATACAAATTTATACACCGAAATTTATACTTATCGGCGAACTAATAACGTAGCTTAATCGAATGATACACGAGATTAGCACGATCGTATCGAACAAAGTATCATAATGCGGTAATGAGTGTAGATAACGGAGAGGCACAACCGAACGGACGGCACACACGTCGTTAAGGTACGAATGTCCGTACTGTACTGTGTTTTCTATATTTTTATCCAAATAGTTCCCACGAGTAGTCGAGAAATAAAGGTCCGTCACAGCAGAGCTCGATACTGTGATAAGGCTGTATACTCTATGGTGTGCCAGGTGCCATAGAGGATCCCAATGGTCACTTTACCTTTCGGCTAACTACCCTGTGACAAGTTAACAACCCTTTCACTTAATATGGCTGGGTAAGGTGGTCTTATTCGCTGTTAGCTAGCAGGTATGCCCAGGCCTACCGGTCCCAACTAACCAATGTCAGGACCGGCTAAGAGCAGTGGTACGTGTTGCCACCCTCACTGAAATAACTAGGGTCCGCGGGGTTGATAGGCCCGTAATCCTTGCAGATTCCCCTGCGAGATTAAATTTCCATTACTCAGGATATCTATTTAGATCTTTAATGCGATAGTTTCCTCTTGCTTTTTGCATGCTATGCCGTTGACGAAGAAAAAAATTAATTCGTATCTGCATTTTAGAGCTATTTCTAGGACAAAAGAGTGCTCTTCCCTTTACCAGCGTAAAGAGTTGTTACCGGGAGTAGATTGGATTTAATTCAACTGGAATCTCCTGCCTGAGGATTTCCGCCTGTGTAGCTATGGACCCTGGGTGCGGTAAACACGTAGTTTATGACATATTATTATTGTCATATACTTCCCCTGAGGGAAAAATAAAATTAAAAAAAAATCTTTCCCAGTTTTTTGGTTCTTCATCTCCGTTGTGCGACATTAAAATAATGAATGTAAATATTAGGTAGGTTGAGATACATTGGTGACGTTACAGAGCATATTTCGTTATACGTCCTCAACATAGGTCATGAAGTCCTTTAGCGGCATCTCCGTATCTATTACAGAGTTTTGTGATGAGTGAACTTATAGCTTTCCGCAAACAAAAATGCTTAGTTCTTGTCTACAAAACTCTCCTTCTGCTGGATTCAATCGTGGCGTTAAAGACTCTGTTGGATTGGCTACCAGTTCTTTTTCACCAAATAGGGTATCATCAGCGTAACAAATGACACAAATATAATGTGAAAATTGAGCAAGAAATAAATATCATGTGTACATCGCAATGTTTATTTGTTTATATATAGAGTGTCTATATAAACTTTCTATAATAATAGAGAGTCTATAAAATTGGAGACATAAAATTAGTTTATTAAAGTTTTTTAATAGTGTTAAAATTTCAACATTTAAGATTTTTATTTTGAGTTTAAATTATTTAATAACCGTTTAAATAAAAATTTTTTTTTAAATTTTTAGAATATCATATGCAGCACTTTACAATATAAGTATTCATCCAAAATCTTTGTTATTGATGGAAAACACTACTCTTCTTCGTATTCTCAACAATGATGTAAGTATGAATAACAAAGAAGTGCTCGAAATACGACTGTTTGCACTTAAATTACTTGCATCAATATCTCGTGATGTATGCACAAGATCAATGTATAACGCCCTGCAAACATATGTAAGTTAATTTTTGTGATAAACTTTCATAACTTTAATTTCCTTAAATTAGAACCATTTAAAATGATAACATTTCTACAAAAATTAACGTTTACAGCGTAACTCTTGATAATGTCTTGGAAATAGTGACATTTCAATATATGTATCTTAATTAAAGCGTATGTAATATAGTTACATATTTTTACTTAATAATTTCGAACTTTGCAACATCTTTCTAGTGAAAATGGATTCCGTATTCTAATATAGTCTATTTGTGTGTTAAAATTCTTGTTTTCGAGTGGAATATTCAAGTGGAATGTACTAACTTTCATAAATACTATAAGAAGTGTAAAATATGGAAAGCTGGTACTTCGTCTCACACACCATCCACTGAACAGGTTGGGTTGTGCTGATGGAGCGTATTCGATGGCGGAGTAGTAAATCTAACGTAAACTAACATAATGCAATAGAAGAGGAAATTTCACTATGCGGTCTTCATTGTACGGTGTTTCCATTACTTCTAAAATATCGCACATTGTTAATGGTATATCCCAAAGCAGAAAGAATGTCAAGGTTTCGTCAATTTGTCATATATCATTGAAACCCTTGTTATTTATTTGAGCACGATTGTACTTCCTATAGGCCTGCCCATAGAGTTCTTAAGCAATGTTTTTATTCATAACGTCGATGGTGTCTGTTCAATGCTACCCTTACAATAGAAACGATGACCAGTATAGTTCCAGTGTTACCAGCCGTCTCGGCCGACATCAATAAACTTTCTACAAGATCGTTGACATCGTCCCAGTACACGTATTGTTTTTTCTTGTTATTCAATTTCAACTGCGAGCTAGCCAATTGTTAACCAATTTTACATCTGAGCCAACAGGAATTCCCGAGAGTTCTCCATTTAAAAAATATATGATGTGAGGGTGTTACATCTGACAGTTAATAATACATATGCGTATTTCATCATTATTTGATAGAACGCTAACCAAAAACGGCTGAGTGGAAAAATAATCTAATTTGACTATGCATTATTCATTGTACGGTGTTCTATTACTTCTAAAAAGTGTCGCTCCTGACTAACGGTTGGCGACAACGACACTAAAATTATTCATCTTGATTAGCAATGAAATGAACACTGTTTTATTTTTATTTTATACACCATAATATCTTACAATTTATATTCACATAAATAAAATAAGTAATAAATTATTATGTAACAAAATAGAATTATTGTTAACAATTTATATATATATATATAAATTATTGTTAACAATTTATGTATATATATATTGAGTGAGAGAGTGAGAGAGGGGGGAAACGATAC
This sequence comes from Daktulosphaira vitifoliae, assembly GCF_025091365.1. Taxonomy (NCBI): domain Eukaryota; kingdom Metazoa; phylum Arthropoda; class Insecta; order Hemiptera; family Phylloxeridae; genus Daktulosphaira; species Daktulosphaira vitifoliae. The sequence goes on from NW_026099573.1 coordinate 46,418,937, forward strand.
TAGTAATCAATCTGAGCCGCTTTGGACGTAGAATAATAAAGGTTGCTTTTGGCAGAGCGCACAATTATTACAGTGGAAATGAAATCTGTATAACTGTCTCGCAAGAAAGCCTTTGATACTAGCTGAACTGTTTAATAAAAACAGAAAACGTAGTTTAATTACGTTGAGCAAATGCATAAAACAAAATCTGACGTTCATAGCTAAACCAAAAGCGACGAGACGCTGACAACACACAACGATCGTGAGCAATATTGGCGGGACGCTATCTGAACTGATAACGCCACAACATAGTTACCCGTACAATGGTAGCTACATTGATACTGCAATGGGTGGAATTGAAATAAGTTAGACCACACCAGGTTTTTAAAATAATAGTTGGTGTGAACCGTTTATTTAGCACAAACAACTAAACAAATAAATTCAATAAATCAGTTTAAGAAAATATGAAGTGACAATGTATCAAGTGTTAGTAACTTTCCATAAAACAGGTCGGTGTTCAGGAAGGAAAAATCAGACGGACGACGGTTTGCTTTTTGGTGTCACAAAGATGACTGACTCGACGTATTATTGCGGCGAGTATTCGACGCTAAGCTTTTATTGGACTTTACACCACGACGATAATGCGTGTGTGTAACGGTCCGGTTTACAGTGGAGCGGTGGCTGAGAAGGAACTGTCATAACCGCGGGGTGTCAAACGGGTGACAACGCCATGGCCGTGTCAATACCAACTGACGGTATTTTTGACGTTCGTTTGAACATACTCACCCTTGGAAATTCCAGATAGGCTTACAATCACAACAAATTTCAAAGTGCTACATATTGTCTTTTAGTACTACCATATCACCTACCTTAACATTTGGTTGAGTACTGTGCCAACGTCCACGAGCTTGGAACGTTGATAAATATTCCGCGGACCAGCACCTCCAGAAGAATTGAAAGGACTGCTGAAGGAGCTTCCAGCGATGTCGTAGATTTATCTTCCCTTCTTCAAATCTTTCCTCGGGTGCTACTAGTAAAGAACGTAAAAGCCTCCCACAAACTATTGAAGTGGGGGCGCTTGGGGGGTTAATATCCAATTCAACATTCACATATGCAGTTAAATTATCTATTGGCTGGGTCATTGACCAGTTTACCCAGCTGATTACTGGCCCCTACGAAGTTTGTACTATAGTCTGAGTAAAGAGCACTAGGTAAGCCTCGCTGAGCTACGAACTTATCCAGAGCTTCCAAAAATGCCTTAGTGACCTAATCTATAACCACCTCCAAATGAACAGCCATTTCGTACTCGTGCAAACAAAGAGCACTATGTAAACTTTAAATGCCCTGGACCTCCTGAGATTTGTTTCTTTCGTGGTAAATGGGGGGGGGGGTTTAACACTGAAACCTTCCCCTTGCCTACGGCCTTGTCAACAAACGTACTTGTCTGTATTACCATTGCAATAATAATTCTTATAATATAACAAGTAATACAATTTACCAAAGTTTTGCTCCTCTTTACATTTACATCAAATAAATAATATTTTGAATGTATTCGGCTCTCAACTAGACTTAGTTTTTACAAGTGACAATTCTATGGATAGCCTCTCTTCTAATGATAGTATAGTACCCATAGATCGTTATCATCCACCATTTATTATAAAAAGTAATGCCAAGAATATTGCAGAAAAAAATTGTTCAAAATCGTGGTTTTATAATTTCATGTTAGCAAATATAGATTGGTCTAATTTGTACTCATCAAATGACATAAATATAGTCCTAACCTTTCTCTATAACGAATTACTAAATGTAATAAATATTTTAGCCAAAAAAGTGTTTATAAATCAATCCATTAAGTCCATTTACGGTCTCAAACAATGTTTTATGTTTCTCCTGTCCAATAGAACTATAATATTTTTGCTCCGGTCAATCGTATGTTATTAGAATGTAATGAAGTTAGTCATAAATGAGTCATAAGTGTTATAGATATGGAAGGTAATTAATGAGGTTTGGACAATAGAAAAAATGACTCAAGAGTGGAAGACAGCGGTTATTTGTCCAATACATAAAAAAGGAAGTAAACAAGACTGCAACAACTATCGTGGGATAGCCCTCTTAAATGTGGCTTATAAATTTTTTTCCAATTGCCTATTATCAAGGATAAAATTGGCTAAGATAAGCATTTTGAAAAAATTTGTCAAACAGTTGAGTTCTGACGTTTCGGACTCATTGCAGAGTCCATCTTCAGAGTGATGGTTGCTAGTCGGTGGCTGCAACTATACTGGCGGCTTATCTTGATAACAGTCTGCTTTTATAAAATTGATAACATCTGGTTTTTGACTATGCAATGAGTCCAAAACGTCAGAACTCAACTGTAAACATGGATATATCCTCAAGCATTTCAAGCAACAATCCATGAAAGTTTTAACACATTCATAAATTTGTCAAAGTTAAGGTTGGAAACATATCTACGGACCCAATACTAGTTAAATTAGGCTTAAGACATGGAGACGCTATGTCACCAATCTTATTTAATTTAGTAGTAAAGTAAGTAATACGGCAGATGAATATTTCACTGCAAGAGGGAGTCAAATTTCAGAAATCGTCCATAGGACTGCTGGCTTATGCAGATGATCTGGTGATCATAGAGGAATCACAAGACGGACTAAAATATTTATTAAATCAGCTGGAGAGAGCAGCACTTTTAGCTTCTACTATTTTTTGAAAAGATATTGCCTTTTCTTTTAAAATGGGGATATCGGGGAATGTCTTTCCGATTTTTTCTTCAGTCTTTTATAGTCGTAACGCCTACATTGAGTTCCTTAGCAATATTTTGGAGTGATTTCTCTTTGTCCAGTCTTTGTAACACTGTTAATTTTTTACTTAATGAAAGAGTAACATGTTTATGTTTCACTCCTGACATGTTGAAATTAAATTATGTACACACAATTGATGCCGTCGTGATATTACCGTCATACTGATTTGGATATCACCCGGATCAGTTGTTAATACTTCGTGTTGTGCTTTCTGGAAGTGCAAATTAATAAAACCCAAGATGTCTTATCACTTATCGGTGACCGTCGGCGTTGACATAAATACGAGTCAATGTCCGACGGCCATTATCTAGTCTCGATTTATGTACACACTAATGTACAAAAATAATATGAGAGATAATTCAATACTGAAAATAATGGGAGGTAGCATGCGATCGCGAGTAAATCATTAACAAGTCGAGATATGTTTTTCGACACTGACAACGGTCGGATTAGCCGGAGTGACGGACTAGCCGAGGGCGGACTAGAGGAGTTCTACTGTATTATGATATTTAAAGTTGCATAAACTTCATTTAAATAAAAATGTTTATTAATGAATTTATTATATCACACAGATTGTGTAGATATTTTTTTCGTCATAATACATATTTATAATTTAAACCTCTACCCCAAAAAATTGTATGCTGGCTACGGCTTTGCTTATTGGAAAATTGATTGCTGGGTAAATTGAAATCGCCAATAAGTGTCAAATTAATATCAAGTGAGTATAAACTAAAGATATACTCAATAGATTCAGTGAGTGCTGTGTGAACCTCTAACTTGCTAACAGGTGGAATATAACATGAACCTAAAATATATTTATGACCATGTTTAATCATTACAAAGAATTCTTCAATACTAACTATAGGGACTTTAATTGTTTTCGAGTTGTAAGGTTTATGCACGCAAATTATTACACCAACTCCTCTAGAGCATTTACTAGTCTCATCGCTTCGGTCAACACGAAAAATTTTAAAGTGATCAAATCCAAGCTCGTTATCTGAAATATTGTTAATTAACCAAATTTCAGTCAGTACAAAATAGTCTACAATGAATAACGGAACATTATATCTTACTGCATATAATTTCGTGCGTAAACCACTCACATTTTGATAATAGCCTTTTAAAAATCGTATTTTTATATTATTTTTATTTTTACAAAAGTTTTTCAAATTATTTTTATTTTTACAAAATTTAAGATAATTATTTATATTATTTGGCCTTGGTTGAATAAGTGATGGTGTACCTTGAGTATATTTAATAAACCAAATGTTTCCCAGGAGTCGCTTTTTCGTTGAATTTCTTGGCATAAGATCTTTATGTGTTTACGCTGAGATGGGGTTAAATCATAATTTACACAGATATGTTTATATTTATCTACAGTTTTTAATTTTGATTTTGATTTGATCCCAGTAATAACATTTGAAGCATCATTGAGGGTGACACGTAATGGTCGGCTATTTACGTTGATGATTTACGAAGTCGTAGCAAATTTATGATAGATACATGAAGATTCATAGTGGATAATACATCATTAATAATTAATTCATCACTCACACCTGAATTCTCAAGAAGATTATAAAAATTAATATTACGTGATCTAGATAAACTATTATTTACTTTATTTATAATATCGTTTTTTTTCGTATTATCAGAATCAATAAATTTAACTTTATCACGTAAATTTTTTAACCCAGTTTTTATTGAATCATTTTCTGTTTTCAAGTTTTTAAACAAAGCAGTTAAATTATCTAGTGAACTTTTTAAATTAGAGTAATTTTTTTCATAGAACGTAAATTTATTATTTATTATCTTCATATCATTGTCATGTTTTTCTTCTATAGTTTGGAGCAGTTGCATTACAACATTAATTGAATATTCAATTTTAGTGCAAAGAGAACTTGCGGTCTTATACTTTTTATTTGGGGTTTCAATTTGCTTTTGCATTTTTATAGATGTATTACTTAACACTTATTAATATTAAAAACAATGAAAAATATATACCAAAGATGACGATAAATTGATTAATAATAAATAAAACATACACAACAGATACATAGGTAATATCAGTTCGGCATCTAGTACTGTACTTCCTATACATCTTATAGATGTCTGTGGTAAAGGCAATTTAATGGATACGGAACCTAGACAAAACATCAACGATATCTTGTTGAAGTTTAGGAGCGACGAATAACTTATCATTTAGAGAATGTCCATCCTGACATCTAGCAGAAGCATCGAAAACTACCTGCAACTTAACTTCATCGCCTACCATTTTATGTACGACATTGTGAGGTATGAAGTAATCTTCTAGTTTATCTGACTTCGACATATGCCCTAGTTCTTCATACTCCCTCATAAATTTCTTATAGGCCTCGTGTAACAGTCTATCACGCTGAAGCCTGCTTTCGAGTTGATAAAACCTACTTAGGGCCACCTCGCGCATACCCGGAAATATCCTGTCCGAAATAACAGATCTAAAAGGTAAAGGCACGACATATTGTTCATTATATTCTCTGTCCATCTCCTCAATGAAAATAACTTCACATTGGCCGTCCTCTGTAAATCTTAGCGGAGCTTCTGCCGGTTCTTCAATTTGCCAAAACTTCTCTATTAGTGACTCTATCGAGGTAGCAAGAGACACTGCTAATGATTGAGAGAATATAACATCAACAAGTATAATGTATTACCAATTTTTACTAGTTTGTACGAATTGGTGTTTTTTCTGACTTCCTGTGCATTTCTAACAATACTCGATACTCCACCAGCCAACCATCCTAAAGCTGATAGTTCTGCATAAATAGGAATAAGTGCTAGCACACCACCAAATTTAAATAAATTGATAGTGCAAGGTGTTTTAAATTTAACTGATGTTAACTAATGTGTCATCAAACTTCTGTTTTTGGAAGATGGACTTGAGAAGAATATGGTGTCAAGTTAACATTATTGTAAAAAATAATTATACTTATCGGCTAATTGAAACGGGTTATGATTATGTTGAATATTGAAGTTAAATTTAAGTAGTTAACCAACGTGTACAATATGCTGTTAATGGAACTGTGATGTATCTCAGAAAATATATAGACCCAATGGCGATATACTGAGCACACAATTGTGCGACAATCGCAAAGGTGATATTTTACTTTTACAAGATATGAATATAAAACTAATGGCTCGCAAGCGCCATAGAGCTTATAGTTTAAAAACGCTATGATGGCGGCGACAATGCAGACATGTAGTGAAGATCGACAACAACTCAGTGTAACACTATGAGATAGCATAAGTAATCATAACACACAAGTACTTGACAACACATTCGAACGGTGAGTATCCTACAGTTTAAAACTATTTTAGGTGTGGACTGAAACGGTTTCATACCTTCGTGACGCGTCTTTAGTCATCATCATCGATATTCGACTCACTTAACTGGCTATAGAAAGCGTCCTGAGGTGGTAGCTCCGTTTCGTCCAATTTAATCCTACTCAGTGAATTCTTAGGGTAATACGCTCTTACGGATCACCAACGGCATACCTTTAAATAAGAACACCTTGGTCGTCTCCCGGAAGTCGAAGTCGGGCGTTATTAGGTAGGGAGGAGGCCATGAACCGAAAGGTGACAACGAATATACTTCTCCGTATATTCGGTATACCGAAATCCTTTGATCGTCGTACCTTAATTCAGTGACGATGAAATGTGCGTCGTAACCTGAAGGATTGTGTAAAAAGCATGGCACAAAGGTGGCTGTTGAAAGGTTACAAAATATCAAAAAAAAAATCGAATTAATTGGCCACAACGGATAAAATTTGTAACTTTTCATGGCGCGCTGAAAATACAATATTAGGTCGCCAACTAACTGAGCAAGATAATGTACTGTCATACCACAGTAGGATTCAAAAATTATATAATATTGTACATTGAAAACAATTTAGTATAAAACAAATAGAGAATAAATAAAGGTTGTTCAATTTTAAAGTCATTATCAAGGTTATTATAAAAGGTTTTTTATAATTGAATATAGGCCATAATAACACTAAATGCTGAAATAATTATAGGCTTAAAATTAACTAAAGTTGTAATTTATGTTCGCTGAGTCGTTGATAGTTGGTGTACACCAAAACCTCGTGACAGTTGTCACATAATCATGATGATTAGGGATGACCTTAGACTAGGCCGTTCTCCGTACTTTATAAACTAGGGTTATTTAAATTTTAAAAGAAAGAAAAATACAAAATGCATGAGTCCATTGAAAATGGAACACAAAAAAAAAATAAAATGATGGTTAAGTTAAATGTCGGGAACATTATTATTAAAACAAAAAAAAATTAATTTAATACAAGTCAAAATACCAAACGGTTAAATAACTCGTCTACAAGTTATAGGAAACAAAAAAAAAAATCAGATATTAATACACTAATTTACATTTACACTTTTATTACCAGAGAATACGATGAACGTCTTCGGGTACCCACCGACTGTTAAGCACGATATTACCATTAAGCTCGGCGGGTGTACCCCCCTGGTAAGCGACTGGATTTAAGCACTTAGACTTAGCTTGAAAGATGTTGGGACACGCCGGAATAAAATGCATACGTCACCACATTGTTCTAATAGCATTTACTGATCACTCAATATATTATATTTTAAAACATATATATATATATAATTACAAAAAAATATATTTAGCATGACAGGTGGTATTGTAAAACGCTTGCTATGTTGTGACCTAAAAAAAATAGGGACACTTACAAAAGATTAATTCAAAAATTTGCCACACATACTTAGACACGGCGCTCTAAAAAAAATCTGGCTCAAAATATTAAAAAAATTTTACATTACCAGGCCTGATGGGCCAAATATAGGCTCAGCTGATGCCGTAAAATAAAATAAATTACATATCTAATTTAGCGGACACTCACGAAAAATATATAATAAAATACAGTTAGTTGCAGCGCACACAACAAAAAGTCACCACAACTACAAACAAAAATTAACCTACAACCAGTTCCGCTAATAGCATTTTATCGACAGAACGTCCGACCCGGCGATCTGATGGCGACATCCAGCTAGCCTTTTAAAACTAAGAGATATATTAAAGAGCGTATTAAAATAAAAAAAGTTAATAATTGTAAAAATTATATACCTTATACAAAAGACGTATGAGTTTGCTGGTTCAGGATTTTATTTGCATGTTGGTCAATCCATCCCAAGTCATCCAGAGTGGTTGCGCGACCATTTTCAATTTTTTTTAAATTTCACACATAAGTGCCTAGTATTTAAATAAAAAAATGTACAAAATAAAATTTTAGATGAAAGTAGATTTATGACCTGTCAAAATTTCATCACTTTTTCATTATCAGGTCTTCTAATATGTCTGGAAATTAAAAATAGGACTTTTTAATTTTTAATGTATATTTAAGTAATTTTTAAAAAAGTTTTTTTTTTGTTTTTGTAAAAAAATTATATATTAAAAATTAATATTAACGATGAAATAAAACTATAATTCTCCGAAAAATTGTCAAAAACTATCCAATCTGTAGTTAATAAATTTTCTTTAGAATTGTTGAAATATCTTGCTTGAATTTTTGATGTATCACATATTGAATCAAAAAATCATCAACAGGTAAAATATTAGTTACTAAAGCTGCTCTAACTGTTATAACCCACATAGCAATAAAATATTTCTAGAATATAACCATAATATTTTGAAATATTCTCACAATGTTCTCAAAATATACTTTGGCAGCGAATATTACATTCTCACAACATTTTAAAGGTATATTTCTAAAATATTGTGACAATATTTTTAAAATGTTTTATGAATATATTAAAAAAAATGCAAAAATTATATTTATAATATATTCAACAAATATTTCGAGTTAAATATTCTATATTTATTCTAATTAATATATTTTCATAATATTTATAAGCAAATATTTAAAAAGATATTTTTTAATCACATTGTAGAAATATTTTCAGTGTAATATACTGTATTTATTCTCAAAATATACATAAACAAATATTTAAAAAATTATTTTGTGAGCGTATTATGGAAATATTTCAATAAAATATATTTTTTATTATATTTATGAGATATTGTCACAATATTTGTTTCAAAATATTTTAAAAAGTATTTTGTAAGAATATTTTGACGATGTTAATATATTGAAATTGCTATGTGAGTAATAACATTACAAGTTTTTTTCAGAGTTGAGGTAAAATTCCTTCTTTTTTAACTAACTCAAGAGTTGTTTGAACCATATTTTATCTCGTGCCACGAATCGGACAATAAACTAATAATCTTCACTTTATCTTCTTTTGAAGAAACAATCATCTCTTCTTTTAATTTTTAATTAATTCGTCATATTCCGATAAATTAGAAGTTTGTAAATGTTTAGAGCTTGGTGCAAATATAGGAATAGCTCAGCACATAAATTAAAATATCCTTCTTCGACTTTTTTTAAGAATTACACTGAGAATATGAGCAGAATGTAATTTTCTTAAATTTAATAAGGGTATATATATATAAGTAGGGTGACACGGCCACGGCGTTGTCACACGCTGACACCCCGCGGTCGTATCAGCTCCTTCTCAGCCACCGCTTCACTGTAAACCGGACTGTTACACACACGCGTTATCGTCGTGATGTAAAGTCCAACAAATGCCTAGCGTCGAATACCCCGCCGCAATAATACGTCCAGTTAGTCATCTTCGTGACACCGACACCGTATCACTTGTTTAACATTCGCAAGGACCGCCATTATTTTTGTGCATCGCAGTGACGAACACCACACGTCTAGTGAACTGTATAGTTGTTTTCTTTTTTTGTTTCTTTTCCTTGTTGATATAAAACTTATAACTGTGTTATAGTGATTACCAATATACCGCTTGATATACACATATACCGATTTAGTTGTATTTTCTCATTTTTAACCTACCTCACGCGAGTTTGTGTATCAGCCCCTCTACAGGGGTTATATTGGGAATTCTAGACCTCACCCCATCGCCCTCGCAATACATGACAGGTGGGCGAGGTCAACGTTACACAGAGGACTTGATCTCTCGATGGGGGGGGGGGGTAATTGTTGGCATGCGCACTATAATTTCATGTCAGTGGTAGGGGAGGTAGCCATTTGAAAATGGTTGTTCACTCCTACAATGTCATCTACTGTAGGATAAGGTATACCTCATGTTAACTGATAAACGTACGCATTACATTGAAATAGTGCAAGTCAAATAGCGGACGCCCTTGCCACTTTAAAATACTTAATTTTTTACTTAATATTAACTCTACAGGGGTCTCCTTCAACAATTCCTACAAAAGAAGGAGTAATGAAACATAACATTAACTAACTTGTAATGGGTGGGGATGAAACAAGACGTAATTTAATTTACCACACATCTATAGATTGTATATAATAAATAATTTCTCAGAATTTTATCATTGGCTACCAGACGCATAGCTAAGCATATTTCCAACATCAAAGGTACCATCATATTATAACCCATATTAGCGTCTATATTTTATGAGAATAATTGCTGTCTGCGTTTTAGCAAAGCTATCATTATCTATGAATTTTATCATTGGTAACCAGATGTTTAGATAAGCTTATATTAAACATTAAAGATGTCGCCGTACAGTAACGATCGCTGTGCTATGCATTTTTATTTTTACATAGTATTTTATCATTGCCTACAAGATGCTTAGAAAAGCATCTCTTTAATATTAGTATATTACTATAAATTATATAAAATTAATAAAATTACTATAATTGGTAATATATTTTTATAATTAATTATATGTACGTTCGTCGTTGTCGGTTGCTAAAATAGTATAATCGCTATTATTATTATTATTATTTTCTACTGCGCCTTTAAAATAATAATATGTGTATTACGTTTTATTTTATTATATTTAATTTAACAATTTTTGATATCTATAACTAATGGTATTACTTTTAAAGTCACGCCTCCACCACACGAGTCTTCACTGCGTTTAACATTAAATGTATACATTACATTTAAATAGTGCACGTCGGTAGCGGCCACCGTCAGCACACTTGACCTTGACTATGGCTTGAACGACTTGTTAACAAACTCTATGATGTTATCATTGATTACAATTAAGTAATTGTCACCGTCGAGAACGTCCTAAATACAATCGTTGATAATAACACTTCGGTGATAACATCTAGGTAGGTAATCCAAATCAAGACAATTGGGTATGAGGTGCGCACAATGGGTGAAACCCAACGAAAACTAATCTAAGTCGGGGAGGGCGATCTCCTATTCCTTCAACAAGTCCTAATGATCGAAGTGGTAATGAAACTTAACTTAAACTAACCTAATGGGGGGAGGGGGGGTGCGGATGAAACCCAATGTAAACTAACTTTCCACGCGTCCATATATTATTACATATGTAATAATTCTTAAGAGGAATAATTAAATTTAATTCTCCATGGTAAGTACGCGTTAATCCTTGAACGTTCTTATAGTACGCGTTGAGTCCTCATGTTTGATGTACCGCACCTTGAATGCAAATGCTTTCTTCACTGCCTTAAGTACATTGCTATATCGCATATATTGTTAAACGAACGCCACCGCCCAGTCTCCGATCGTTTGGCTAGAGAAGAGATGTAGCCAAATGCGGTTCTAAAATGATGATTTAAATTGAAATTATGATAAACATTTTAATGAGAAAAATTGCTATCATCGTCTACCAGACACTTAGGTGAGAAAATTTTCAACATCAAAGATGTCATCGCGCAGTAATAATCACTGTTGTATGCATTTTATGAGAAAAATGGCAACGTTGTCTTTTTTCAGGCCTAATCATTTTATTATATAACCGGTTAAACGCCCTGTATAGTTGATTATTTGAAAACTATAAATTTATTATTTTAATATTTTACACTTGCAAATAAAAAATCTTGAACCAGCAAACGTCTTCTATACCAGGTATGTAAATTTTTACAATTATTAACATTTTAATATACTTTTATATCTCATTGATTTGATCACCTCTACTATTTTTTTTTTTCAATAAATAAATAATTTATTTTATTTTTTTATTAAAGCTACCTCGTTTACATCTGCTTCGTCACGTCAGTCGGCTAAGCGTCGTAGGGCTAACAACAGCGCGGTTAGATCAAAAAGGTTACGTATGCAGTTAACAGATACCCGCGATTTCACTTAGATAAAAATGAAACACGATCTACTCAATTAGAAAAAAAAAATGTAACTCAACCATTTCTTTAGTATATTCTTGCAGCACCATCAACCGTTGTTCCAACTGCTGGCCCACAAATTGATTTATTTGGCTTATGTATCTCACATCGCTATTGGATAAATTGTTTCTAATCATATAATTCGAAACCGCATTGATCAACATACATTTGTGTTCCACATATATTTCATACTATGATTTCATATATTGAGCCATTTGTTCCAACTGTTGTAGAACCAATGGTTGACTTACAGTCACATTTTGATTGATAGTCTCGAAGATACAACACTCTAAAGCGCTGAGTTTTAAAATGTCTGATCAGATGAGTAACACTCGGCATTCAACTTGTGCTTATGATTCAAAGACTAGCGAAGACTGTCCTTGAAACGTAGTCTTTGAAAGTGTGACGTATTCATCCTTGAGTAAAATAATCCTTTGTCTTGATACAGGGTCGAAAATTAGGGATAGAATATTACCCATCAACTTATAAATCCGTTGTAGGAAATCTATCGTTATAAGTATGTATCGGGTTGACGATAGTAACCACCGTACCATCGGTTGGTGAGGGGTCGCGGGGGCCTATAATCCCCTATTTTACCCTACTCACATCCTTGTCTATTTAATCACATTCTACTTGTACTGGATAGGCACTAATTACATTCAGTACTTTTTCCTCGAATATAAATTTTACGACTATAATTCAGACACTTTTCCTAGCTACTTCTATTTGGTATCAAACACTTTACTTCTTAGACCTTCTCCGTTATTGACTACTCTACCCTCTCACCTATTGTCCTCGAGTACATCCGAGATGGGACAATTCTCCTAAGTTTTGTTCAGGATACAGCATACTAGTTGACAAAAATTTTACGCTGGCTGTTGACCTGACACAANGGTATCAAACACTTTACTTCTTAGACCTTCTCCGTTATTGACTACTCTACCCTCTCACCTATTGTCCTCGAGTACATCATGGGACAATTCTCCTAAGTTTTGTTCAGGATACAGCATACTAGTTGACAAAAATTTTACGCTGGCTGTTGACCTGACACAACCTCATTTCATTGCCTTTTACGACTGGCAGAGGGTATTTCTACCAACCCTATCTACAGGGAAATTTTTTACGTTGATATTAAAAAAAAATGTACACATAATAACTCATTTTTAATCATTGATATTTGTGTTATTCCTTAAATAGGCAACTCTAATAACTAATAATTTTTCTGTCGTTATATTACCCTGGTTGAATCATCATAATACCAATTTAGAGCAATAAAATGGTTGGTGGATAGATTCACGGTGAGATAACATGCAAAATGTGTATTTCGCCTTCACGATATTCGTAAAACAACAACAACCCAACCACTGACAGGATCGTCCAGGAGAACGAGACAACGCTTTACAGATTCTCTCTTACGGTGTGAGGTGTAAGTCTACAAATAGAACTTTTTGTGCCAACTGGGGTCCACGTTCCAAGTCAGGTCCATAGTGTACCAGATGTTAGAGAACTGATGGCGTAGGAACTCGTTCAGTTGTTTGCTAAATCGTTTATGATTTGAGAAGATTCGGTCAAAAGCTATAGAGACAGCTACGCCGCTCGGCGTAGGAAGACCTGAGCCTATGCCTTAAGGTGTAATGTGTTCTTATATTGTTTTTTGTGAGTTATAACGCCCCAACCATCTCAAAGTCCTGTCACTACCTTAGATTGGAAGCAATGGATACGATTTGTGTCCGGCTAACTGGGTAGACCACCAAGCGATGTAATTCTGCTCTGGATTAATTTCGTCTGGATTAAAACATAACGTGGTAGTTTGAGTTTTAAAGATCATATCGACCACCTTAAACATATTCCTAAAGGCTTTTCCTACTGGGACTTAAAATATGAAAGTTGGCCTATTTACAATAATTAATGTATAATAATAAATTGAGCTAGTATTTTGTGTTATTTGTAAATAACCTTTAATAATTTTCAGATAAACTTATCACCAGTACTATGCTTAACAACAGCAGTAGATCCAGAAACTGAAAAAACTGCAAGGAAATTATTACATAACTTTAAAAAAATGGAAGATTATTATCAGACAAAATAAATATGCAAAAATATTATAAAATTTAATTTATTTTAAAATATTTAACATTAATTAGAACACTAATAAATAAAAAGCTTATATATATATATGTATATATTTTTTTTTACTGTATGTTTGCGCCTACCAAACTGTATTGTTAAGTCTTGGTTACACTGATTGGTCACCTGTCGTCCCTTTTATCGCTGGTCAAGTTATTCCGTCAGGGTAGCGGTTAGGCGCTTACAAATATCATGGTTCTTTTCCTTATTGTCAACTTTTACCTTTTACCTTGTATCAAATTATAATTATATTTTGTTTATACAAAATTTCATTCATCTTGTCATCATTGTCGTTGTCATACTATCGACAGTTGTAGTAACGGTAATTCTCTTTAAAGTTGTATTTGTAGGAAACTTTGCTTAGAACAAAATTTTTTCTTTATTCCTTAAATCAAGTTTTTGAAACCACTTGGTTGATTGGATTGAAGTCCCTAGCAACTAACTAGCTAGTTCTGGAAGAGTTTCTACGTATGCCGATTTAAGTCTATGCGAGAAAATTTCAAATTCCATTACGATATAATTTGGTGAAGCATAACAGCTGTAAATGATGATATTATCCACTATGCCCGCCTTCCGACACTAGCTATTCATTGTCTTCATTACACACATCATACGGATCACACGCAATTATAACGTCTATTATCATCTCATGGATCTGCTGCCTAAGCAGATCCATGGCGCTCATGCAATGATTGATGTCCACCTGCAATAACTCAATTTTGCCATCACGGTTGGGTTATCATACTTATATGCTATAAGCGGCATATCAGTCCCCAGTACGGTGAGCCTCAGTGCCACGTATCTGTACTTTCGAGTGAACAAAACCGTTTCGGTTGGGTTTGGTTGGGTCCCGTTTCGCTGCGCGACAGTGTCGGTTGGATCGGGCTCTACGGGGCCACGAAACGTAGGCACGAGCGCAGTTTCCCTAGCTCAGGGAATCGGGCGCGTCCTCAGGATGCGGATAGAGGAACGGCCTGCAGATATGCAGGTTAGCCGCGAAATAAGCGGTCCATTAATTTGGACTGACGAATAAGCGGTCGCGGAAAGCGAGCCCCTCGTTCGCTCGTTAACCCTGCAGATATGTAGGGTAGCTGTGATATAAGCCTCTCCTAGAGTGGACGAATAAGCGGTAGCGATCGAGGGTAATTTCATAACGGGCGGGTGGGCCCGATAGCCTACGGACCGGGCTTCTGCGTTGCGGTGAGCCTGGACATCCGGAACGCTTTCAACTCCGTGCGATGGTCACACATCCTCGGAGCGCTGGAAGCGTTCCGGGTGCCCCGTACCTCCGCCGAATGATCCGATCGTATTTCAGCGACCGGGTCATTGAGTATGCGAGTGCCGCAGGTCCCAGAACCAAAACCGTCACGGGAGGTGTCCTGCAAGGTTCGGTTCTCGGGCCCCTGCTATGGAACATCGCGTATAACGCGGTGTTCCGCGTTCCGCTGCCACGGGGAACACGTGTCATCTACTACGCGGAAGACACGCTCGTGGTGGCGGAAGGCACTTCGACGGAGGAGGCTGGTTTCCGGGCAAACGGTGCGCTGTGCGCCGTCACTGAATGGATCCAGCAGGAGGGGACCGGCTTGTGCCTAGCGCTGGACAAAACCGAAGCGTTGGTGTGAACAACGTGATGTGAATTTTAGACGGCGTGGGCCGCTCTGAAACAATACCTCGCGGTAGTTCCAGGGCGGTCCACACGATGCCGGATTGTGGTAAAAAAAAAAAAAAAAAGGGGGTGCCTGATAGCCTGGTAAGGCAACTACCTAGGTGAAGGTAGCACCGAAAACAAATCCCCTGGCGACAGGTAAAACGCAGGGAAGGACACCCGTAAATCCAAACATGGAAGGACACCATTTTAAAAATACGGTTACTGTTCCAGGAGTGTCGGAGACTCCAGGGCCCTTTGAAGCTTCAGCGGAGGCAGTAGACAAACCACGGGCGCCGGAAATAGCGCTTGTGAATTTGGCTAAAGAAGTCGGGACGCAAACCGTCGAGGACCCGCCGGCCTTTACACCGAAGGGAGCCGACGAGGTAGAAAAGAAAAAAAGGAAGAGGAAGAAGAAGCGGCCTTCTGTCTCATGCCCTGCCCCCGATCCAGTCATCTCGCCTACCTAGACGCAGACTGATAGGAGGGAGGCGAATCGAGCAAACTATGAAGGGTCTGTAGAAGGGGATGCGGGAGCTTTCCCGCTGAACCGCTATGGACCCGAGTTGTAGGACGGAAGGATGGGGTAAAGAGGAGGGAGGATGCGGCAGTCAAGTTCAAACCCCCAACCATGACGAGCAATCAAAAAGCAGTGAAACTGCGATCGAAAGTGCCGCGCACAGAAACCGTGGTGATCGGCCCTTTGAGGGAAGGTCAGAAGTATGCTACGGTGATGGGCGCAGCCATGTCTGCGGTTGACCTCCAAGCCCTGAGCATCCAAGTGTCCGGGACCCGGAGAACTAAGACGGGGGCTGTCCTCTTGGAAGTCCGAGGGTCAGTTGAGCAAGCGGACCTTCTGGCGGCCCTGCAGGAAATGGACGTGCGTGTGCACCGTCCTTCGATGACCTGCACCGTACTCCTCCTGGATGTGGAGGAGTGGCAGGACGTGCACAAAGCACTGAGCGCCCCCCATGAATTCTCCTAATGGAGAATTGCCGCCGCAAGTGGGACCTATTACGTTCCGCACGAACATCGGCGGTAAAGGGCAGTATGCGAGTTGCGAGGTGCCCCTCAAGATGGCTCATCGCCTGGCAGCCATAGGCCGAGTCCGGGTTGGGTGGACTTCCTGTGTGCTGAGGATTCTTGACAAGGGTCCTCAGTGCTACAAGTGTCTGGAACATGGGCATATTGCCCACGCATGTAAGGGGCCGGACCGGTCAAAGGCCTGCTTCAGGTGCAAGAAGGATGGGCACCTTTCCAAAGACTCCGCTTGCTCAACTGACCCCCGGACCTCCAAGAGGACAGCCCCCGTCTTAGTTCTCCGGGTCCCTGACACTTGGATTCCCAGGACTTGGAGGTCAACCGCAGACATGGCTGCGCCCATCACCTTCCCTCAAGGGGCCGATCACCATGGCTTCTGTGCGCGGCACTTTCGATCGCAGTTTCGCTGCATTCTGCCTTCTCGTTGTTTGTGGAGGTTTAGGCCCGGGCGTCGTAACCTCCTTCTTCTTTAATATTCCTGCCTTCCTTCCTACAACTTTGGACCACAGCAGTTCAGCGGGAGTACCTCCCGCAACCCATTCTGCAGACCTCGCGTAGTTTGCCCGGTTCCCCGCCCTCCCGTCAGTCAGCGTCTGGGTAGGCGCGATGACTGAATCGGAGGGCGGATCTTGGACAGCAGGGCGCTTTTTCTTCCTCTTCCTTTTTCTATCCGTCACATTGGCTTCCTTCGGCTTGACGGCCGGTGGATCCTCGACGCCGGTTTTCGTCCCACCTTCTTTCGCTGATTTCTGAGGCGTTACTTCCAGCGCCCTTGGCTGGGCTACTGCCTCCACTGGGGTTTCCAGGGGGTTCCTGGACGGTGGAGACGCTATTTTGCGTTTCTCCTCATCCAGGATCTTCTCGAATCGTTTCGTCGCGGTTTGCACCTCGTTGTGCACCCCCATTCCACGACACTTGTCTATGACGCTTCGAAGCCCGGCACTTGCGCGCCTATGCTTTTCATCATAGTCGACGTCACCTCTACCGCCGGGTCGTGCCGCCTTTTGCGGCATGGCTGCACCGAGCTCCTCAGCTCGCTGAGGGCCTGGCACGAGAGGGAAATCTGCTGAACGAGATACTCCAGGTGGGTGCCGGTTCCACCGTTCTGGCAAGTGCAACGACGTGGTTGAGGCCGACGTCGAACGTGGCCTCGTCGTCGCTCTCGCCTTCCTCCCACAAAGGCGCCCTTCTCTTGCCAGGATACCGCAGTGTGGGAGATCTTTCGGGCAACGGACTCATCGCTGGTGAGTCCGCTCTGCGGCGTGTTGATGAAACTTCCCCAAGGGACGGTTCTGCGCTATCAACCAGGTCACCCGTCCGCATTACCTCGTCGTCATCTACCAAAGCCGTAGCTTCCGGAGACGACAACATTTCCAGCTTCCTTTGCCCTTCCGTGTACGCCATGTACTCGGCGGCCTGACGAAGCTTGCGCCCCATGCTCCTCATTATAGCGCTGTCGTTACAGCAAGATAAGAGTTCCGAGGCGACGCCCATGAGTCGTTCTGCCGCGTCTTCTCCTCGGCGGCTGGTTATACATGTATTGATGAGCTCCGCTCTCTGCTCGGGTTTATCGATACCTTCTAACGGGTCATATTCCATGACCCTTTCCAGGGCAAACGGACGTCCGTCATCCAGGTCCCTCTGCATCACCTTAAGTATCGTGGATACTGAATTCCGGAAAGATTCGACCGTCCGGAATTGGCCGCACGTTAACGAATCCAGTGGCGACTCCCTAGTCTCCACGCAGTGGAGCCAGCTACTCCAACTGGCAAAATCCGATTGGGTCAGCGGCTTGTCATCACGAAAACGATCACGCACGCCTTCCCAATCTTCCACCATCTCCTTGACGGTAGCAAAGCCACCAGCAGTTCGGTAACCGTTTTTTTTAAATAGTTTGCTTCCATGTTTGGTTTTACGGGTGTCCTTCCCTGCGTTTTACCTACCGCCGGGGGATTTGTTTTCGATATTACCTTCACCTAGGTGGTTGCCTTACCAGGCTATCTGGGCCACCCGCCCGTTATGAAATTACCCTCGATTGCAACCGCTTATTTCTCCACTCGAGGAGTTGCTTATATCACGGCTACCCTGCATATCTGCAGGCCGTTCCTCTATCCGCAACCTGAGGACACGCCCGATTCCCAGAGCAAGGAATTCACCACGTTGTGAATCAGCCCGAAATTAATCAAGAGCTGATTCGTGTCCGCCGACCACCAGACCGGCGACGATCTCCACGCGGCTGTCCCGCGGCCGCCCGAGCCTCCTCGCCAGCAGGCATGAGGACAGGGGCTGGCCGGGAAGAATCCTGAAATGAACAAATCGAAGCGAGTAAGGCNGCTTGCGCCCCATGCTCCTCATTATAGCGCTGTCGTTACAGCAAGATAAGAGTTCCGAGGCGACGCCCATGAGTCGTTCTGCCGCGTCTTCTCCTCGGCGGCTGGTTATACATGTATTGATGAGCTCCGCTCTCTGCTCGGGTTTATCGATACCTTCTAACGGGTCATATTCCATGACCCTTTCCAGGGCAAACGGACGTCCGTCATCCAGGTCCCTCTGCATCACCTTAAGTATCGTGGATACTGAATTCCGGAAAGATTCGACCGTCCGGAATTGGCCGCACGTTAACGAATCCAGTGGCGACTCCCTAGTCTCCACGCAGTGGAGCCAGCTACTCCATCTGGCAAAATCCGATTGGGTCAGCGGCTTGTCATCACGAAAACGATCACGCACGCCTTCCCAATCTTCCACCATCTCCTTGACGGTAGCAAAGCCACCAGCAGTTATCTCCTGGAACGGTAACCGTTTTTTTTAAATAGTTTGCTTCCGAGCCTCCTCGCCAGCAGGCATGAGGACAGGGGCTGGCCGGGAAGAATCCTGAAATGAACAAATCGAAGCGAGTAAGGCACAAACAACCTGCAGTGATAGTAAAAACAGGGACCATGTCATATATAAAAGCTCTGAAGAAGGTGAGAGCTGCCCCGGCGCTCAAAGGATATATATTATAATAGAATATATATGGGGCTCGACCAACCTAAGAAGGCTAATGAGGTAATGAGTCAAGCTGTAGGCGACAGCGGCAGTGTATCCACGCTCAGACAGACAGCAAGAGAAGGAATTTTTGGTAACGACGGGGTTACGTCCGGGCTCCTCTGCGCTACAGTGTCGGCGTGATCGGGCTCTACGGGGCTACGAAACATGGGCACGGGGAATCGGGCGCGTCCTCAGGTTGCGGATAGAGGAACGGCCTGCAGATATGCAGGTTAGCCGCGAACTAACTTTGAACTGACGAATAAGCGGTCGCGGACAATTAGCCGCCCAAACGCTCGTTAACCCTGTAGATATACAGGGTAGCCGTTGTTATGAATACTTAACTTAGTTTTAATATTGTCCCACAATTGTAATAACAGATAATCATAAATTGAATTGCAATTGAGGTCGGCCTAAAAGAATGTGTCTATAAAGTATTTTTCGGTGTTGCAAAACCGGGAAGTGGGCCGACTGCGACGAT
>NW_026099573.1:46439370-46478678 GCF_025091365.1 Daktulosphaira vitifoliae
CTATCACTTTTATTTTTAATAAACTAATTAATTATTCGGCAATACTATTTTATTTTATTCTATTTGTTACTCTCGTAACACCGTGAAATAAGCCTTTATGGACTAATAAGCGGTAGCGTCTAGGTGAGAATGGAGATATATGGCAACGCAACCAGTGTAGTTAGCCGCTCACTGGCCGGAGGGACTGGCTATGAGGGCAGCCCCCTCAGAATAATTTTATATGAATAATGGAGAATATGGAGAAAAAGGTTACTGCATCAGGGAANTATATGAATAATGGAGAATATGGAGAAAAAGGTTACTGCATCAGGGAATTCGGATGCCCCAGTGCCGGCGGTTGGTGGGGGGTGTACCCACCAGGTGTCGTTATCAAACGAATACACAGTAAATGCAGGAGTGTTGAGGCAGGCTCCTGCAGCCAACCACGGGGTTGGTACTGCGACTGCAGGGAGTGGTGGTGACCAAGCCACTCCCACCGGTGAAATAGCCGGGAGGATATTAGCAATGGACTGCCTGGATACTGGAACGGAACTGATATCAGCCACCTCCCTGGATGCGTCTCCAAAACCCTCCATAATGGAGAGGTTGCGGAGTTTGTCTAGGGGTGGTTCTACAAGGATGGGTCCTTTGGGTCAGACAAATGTGGTTGACAGTGTGATAGAGGTGGCGGATCTGGGGGAGGATGATTCTCTCCGTCCCAAATGGAAGGGGATCTCCCCGTCCCACGAACCCACCACCATTACGCTGGAGGATACCCCACCTAGCGTGGCCATCCCCATGCCGGATACGCCTGCGCCGGTACTGGCCAAAAAGCCCAGGTTGATGACCCTGACAGCACTGGACATGTTTAGCACCGACGGGTCACCAAATAGGGTGGTTGGCCGATCCGACGAGGTGCTATCGGTTGGGTTGGCCCTCCTCGGAGAACAAGCGGGGCAACTAAAGGACGTATTGGAGGTGTACTCCCCGCACCGCCGTGTGATCAAGATGGCAAGGGCCCTCGCTGATCTTCACCTGACTCGCACGCCGGAGCGGGAGTCACCGACAACAGATCCTGGTGCCCCGGTGACCAAAGTCAACGTGTCGTCCCAGACGGACTACTGGTGGGACACTTATGGCCCGCCATCTACGGCCGTCGGGGTCACGTCCCTTTTCCTACGTAGGAGCGGGCACGCTCCGGCCTGTCCCTGCCACCAAGAAGCGGCGAATGAAAGGGAAGAAGAAGAAGGAGGGGACGTCAAAGAACGATGTGTGTCCACCTGCGGACATCACAGCGCCCTTGCCGTCAAGTGGTGCAGCCCCACCCCCTCCTTGTCCAGCTCTTCCTGACAGCTCTCCAGCCCCGCTCCTGCCATCTTGTGGACAGAGGTGGTAAAGCGGAGTGGAGAGAGCAACAGCGGCTCCCAAGGCGGAGGTCCCTGGTGGGCCCAAGCCTAAGCCTCCGCCACTGTCCCGTGACCCGACTGCCGCCCAGCTTAGGACAAAAGTTCCGAGGACAGAGGCGGTGGTGATTGAACCACTCAAGGAGGGGCAACGGTACGCCGCGGTCATAAAGACCGCGATGGCTGCCGTTGACCTCAAGGCCCTTGGGGTCCAATTATATATATATAAATAGGCGGACCCGTACGCTGGCCCCTCGCCTCGCAGGTCTTGCCCGTATCCACGTGGGATGGGTCACCTGTAGGCTGAGGATCCTTGGCGACAAGGGTCCGAGGTGCTACAGGTGCCTGGAGCACGGATACGTGGCTCAGACCTGCAAGGGACCGGACAGGTCCAAGGGGTGCTTCTCCTGTAAAAAGGAGGGGCACCAGGCCAAGGACTGTCAGATTTCGGGGCCGGCCTCAAAGGCCGGGTCTGGAAAGAAGGCTCTTCCTGGCAATAAGAAAGGGGGAAAGGCCGAGGGGACTCCCGGAGCGCAGCCCGCTAATGGATGAGATTCCTTCAAGCGAATCTCAACCACTGTCGGGCCGCTCAGGACCTAATCCGGCGGGCGGCGTACGAGATGGGCACCGACGTGTGCATCGTCTCGTACCCGCACGCCGGATCGATCCGGGACTCTGCCGGCTGGTTCTTGGACCGGTCCGGCAGAGCGGCGAACGGCGTGATGGACCGCGGCCTGACAAAAATTAATACCTTCTCCGCTTCGCATCGAAGCTAAAAAATCAACTAAAAATATTAACTGGATCAAAAGTTATTTAAGTTGTCAATGAGTCCTGTATACTGATTAATAGTGAGTTTCTTCTTCATACGGGTCTAAGTTTTAAAATTATTTTATAAAGTTTTAATTTTGAAAGGTATAGTATGATTTCTTATAGCTGCCACAACTTTACATAGTGTAGGTCTGTGTTAAATGTTAGGTATTGGTTTGTCGATTTCTTATATGCACTGGCCTACAATTTTTGCGTTCAAATAGATGTTATCTGGGTTGTAAACCTTTCTCCATTTACCACTATTAAAGAATGTTTGGAGTTAAATCGTAAATTAGAGTAATTTTGTTTCTATCCTATCTTCTAATTCATGCCCATCTTTATCTGTCAAAATGTATTCCCAATTCTGGCTATGGCAATTTAAATCTCCAATCATTATTTTTATATTGTGGTTATTTAAGTTTTATGTCTGATTAAGTACAAAGGTAGAACTTGAGAATTTATATATATGGCGGAGTTTAATGTTACGTTTTATAATAATAAAATAATAACTCAGCGATTAAATATTACTTAAAATTTATTTCAATTGAATATATCGATAAGGTGTAAAAGTATCACTTGCAATGTTTCGTAAGGAAGTCGAAAGATCAAGTGTTTATAGTGCTATGCCAGATCGATTCGCGTCATCCGCGGTCACTCAGCGTCACGTGACCTATCGGACGAGGAGAGGTAGCTGTGTCACAGTCGCTATTCAGCGGTAAAGCCGGAAGTGCAATGCGACCGCGTCACACAGAAGTTACTGAGTATTTAGCCAGATTTACCGTTAATAATTCTATATCATTGGTTTTTGTTGTTTCCAAAGTATAACTTGTATGTTGAGTTTGACGTAAATTATACTGCCATACTTCGTAATGCAGCTATAGTTTCATGCCATTTATCCTTGGCATCTTCATATCTTTATCTCTGTATGTCTCCTGGAGGCAAATCATATCACAGGAATGGCATATTTCTGTCAATATTTATTCTTTGTTGGGTGAAATACCTTCAATATTGATAGACATTATCTAATTTTCTAATTAATTATCTAATTGTTAAAAATTAGTCGCTTACTTGGAGCGTATATTAGCCGTGCTTTAACAGTAATGTCATTCGTAGTGCCTGTCGAGTACCCGAAGAGGTTCATCGTATTTTCTAATCATAAAAGCGTTGGTGTGATAATTTTTTTTCTGTTTTTCTTTCTTCTTCTACTTCTTTTTTTTTCTCGCCTTTAACGAAACTACTGGTGGACTGCCACCCTTATGCCAAACTTCCACTTGACACAATCTCTCGCATCATCTACGCATACATCAGCCCTTTTCATATCGCATTCAAAAACTCCCTTCCATCACTTATTTGGTCATCCTCTACAGTTTCAGATTTCTCTCCCGATTCATCTATGAGTGTAGAAAATAAGTAAGGGCTTAAAGGAAAACCTTGGGAAATTCCTACTCTTACCTCAAATCTTCTGTTACTCTGCCCATACCCTTTACCAGGTGTACAATTATTCTGTTTCTCTTTCTCCCCTTTATTATAGACAAAGTTTATTGACTGTTCGTTTTTTTACCTCGTACTAACTTAATCTTTCTTTATTTGTAAATAAACTCCCATTCATTTTGTTTAACCACAAATCTCTTCTTCAATGGACTTGTGTATTTTAAATTTTTTCCCAATCAAAAACCATCTTCCCCTAGTTAATAAGTTACGGGCAAGGGTATTGTCTAAGATCATCCCATTTAATCATGTACATTAATTATCAACGAATCTACGGACATCGTTTATAGCTTTAAATTAATTTAAAGTCTACAACGTCTATATTTAACATAATTATGAAATGGTCTATTATAAAAAATATCTCCTTTTGCTTAATATATAGTAGTAACTTAATGTAATTATAACCTTACAATTGAATAAATGATTTTTTATTCTTATTATTTTTCAAAAGCTATTAAATTAACATAGATGTTTAATTTTCTATTATTATTTTAAAATCCTACCACGGTACGACAATAGATTATCTCGCCAAGTATATTAGCGACCCAAGTTTATTAATGTCCATATCACTATGAAAATGACAAAAGTTATCTGTTGAAAAAAATCTATTATTTATTACATTTGTAATTTTTTGAATATCATATTTTTATTTGGCCTAGTTTTTATTTTATTAACTTTGTTTCTGGTTGTTGGGACAAATAAATTTTATTTAGAATAATCATTTGCGGTTTCTACTGTTATTTTGATATTGGTAAAATAGTTTTCAAAAAATAAATAAATAATAAAAGTAAACAAACGTCATTATACAATTAATAGCATTTTTGCTTCACATTAAAAAAAAAAAAAATCTTTTACGTTTAGTTAACTGAAAAACACAAATTTTCAGGTGATCCAGTTCATATGATTTTGTATTCAGAACATCTCTATGACAATAATATGATTGATTCAATTATTGTTAAAAACGCAAGAAATTATTTAATTGTAGAGTTCTATGAATCAATGTTTGGCTATATAATCAATCAGTAAGTTCAAAGCTTTATTAGCTACTTCACTTTTTTCGCATTTCTTTATTGTTTTTACCTGATCTTTGGAAATTCATTTATGTTCATCCAATTTTTAAATCCAGTAAAAGGTGTCAGTTTAATTTTAACTGTTATTAACCTTCTTATATTTCATACTAATTTAATATATATTGTGACGTAAAAAATTGACCTATCATTAATAGTATTATTTAACACATTAGTAAATGAATTAGTTATTGTGAACATCATATAATTAAGTGTAACTGCTCGGCAATTGGTAATGCGATGTTATTGTCTAGATAGTATTAATTTCGTGGTGAATAAAAACTAATTTTGAACAGTATAATTCAGTAATAACATTATTCAATTTTCCTAAATAATGCAGTCGCAAATTCCCTTTTTTCTATTATCTGTTGTACAATCGTTCATAACAAATTATCATTGTGATAACAAAACGCCCAGCTGACCACTACAGTACTGTCAATCATTCAACCGGTCCCAGATGTCTGTCAACGAAGCATGCACTGATGTCGGCGTTTGTTTCCCCTTCCGGTCCATGTGTGTCGTCGCCGTCAAGTGGTCTGGCCGTTTTGTTCAAATGTGTTTTGGCCGGTCGTTTTGTTCTGTCTCCAGCCTTTTTACTTAGTTTTATGTTGCGTATATTTGAACATATCATGGCTGCCTAACTTTACTTTTGGCCCTGGCGATCGAGCCATGGGTGAAGATTCATTTGTTGGCTACGGCCTGGTCATCATGATAATATAATTTGGTAACTTTGTACAGCATTCCCGTTTTTCTTTATTTTTGTCCATTTCATTATTTCCTCTATTCGTGCATTGTCACGAGGTTTCTTTAAAAATGTCATTAATATTTTAATATGATTATTCTATCTGATCTCTTGGCATATTTGCTCATTGACTATTGGTAAATTATGATAAAATATCATTTTCGTCCATTCTATCATTA
This sequence comes from Daktulosphaira vitifoliae, assembly GCF_025091365.1. Taxonomy (NCBI): domain Eukaryota; kingdom Metazoa; phylum Arthropoda; class Insecta; order Hemiptera; family Phylloxeridae; genus Daktulosphaira; species Daktulosphaira vitifoliae. The sequence continues at coordinate 46,445,036 of NW_026099573.1, forward strand.
ATTTTATTATGTTGAGTGTAATAAAACCTCACATTTTGGACCAATCTAGACGTGCTTAGCAGTCTCAAGGCTCGGTATAAAAGGCCTAGATCCATATTGACCGATGTCATGTTCTTAGTTTGAGCATTATTGCAATGATAACCATTTTATTTTATTCAATATTGGAAAGTACGATCCTGTCCCTTGGTCAAATCGAACATAGTCAATACAGCAGTGTCAGAGATTATTTTTTCCCTCATGTCCCTTTTATTGTATTTGTCCTTTAGCTCATTTAATAATTTGTAATAATTTTAACTATGACTTGAAATATGTTATATAAAAGAATTTGTAATTTTATTTTATTTTGAACATTTGTAACTGACATTTATTTTATTGTACTTTGGGCATTATTATTTTAGTTAAACTCAGTATATAAAATAGAACATCATCGCCTATACTACTTGTCTACCAGTTTTTAATTCCTTTTCCCCTAGAGTTAAGGTAAAAACTTAGTAAATTAAAACAACAAATGTGTCAGTTATATTTAAAATTCCACTATGCTCCGGTCTGGTAGAGCCTCGGCTAGTGGTGAATCCAACTTCGTTTGGGTTTATGTGCTTCATCGGTGATAATCTCACGGTTAGTTATCGGTGAACGTCACAATATATATATATATTTGGTTTGATAAAAAAAATCAAGTTTTTGAAGTATTGAAAAATAGTAAACAGCAAGTCAAAATAGGTAAATTTCCTTGAAATATAATTCTTACTTCATCTGGAATATCACAAGGTCTGCATTATACATATTGTTTTCATCAATGATTAATATCAAAATTTTCAGCACTGTAATTACGAATTATTTTTCGACGCAAAATAATTTTTTTTATATTGAAAACGGTCGTTTTCATATAAATTATTTTAGCTACTTTCACTTAGCATAACCAGATCAATTAACTACATAATTTGAGTTATTTTAACATATAGTTTAGCGATATTTTATCATAATATATACTTTAACATACTAGGACTTTCGTCTTCTTTGCGTTTATTTTCATATGTAAAAAATATTTTTCCATCACCTATTCCAATGTTCCTAATATATTTTTTAGACTTTTTCATTTTTGAAATGTCGTCCACGAATCTCAACATGTCTATTTTGTAACCACTTACCTTTATTTCAAACTGTGTCCTCTCTATTGTTATAACTATGGCCTCTTTATTGTAGGCATTAAATATTAAAGGTGATAATGTACAACTCTGTCTAACGTCTTTCTTAATTTTGGACTCTTTTTGTATATCTCCCATTTTTATAATTGCTATTTCATTTGTATATAATTCATATAGCAGTTTTCTTGCCGTGGTTACAACCCAACTCTTTTCAATATATGTAACATTATCGAATGCCTTTTTATTGTCAATATAAGTAATAAACGTTGACCTACGTTCTGTATTCTTTTTTCTACAATTAATCTTAAAGCCAATATCGCTTCTCTCGTAACCATATTTTTTCTAAATCTGAATTAGTCTGGTAATAATTCTTCTATCTTCTTTTCCATTCTTTTATACATAAGTTTTATTAAAATCTTTGAGGCGTGCGAGAGCAAGCTAATTGTTCGATATTGTTCACACTTTTTAGCTGATGTCTTCTTTGGATTAGTAATAATTATACTCTTTACACAGTCTGTAGGTATATTCGCTGTTTTGTAAATATTTCTAATAAGTTTAAATAATTCATTTACAATACTTTCTCCTGCTTTCTTTCAAAGTTTGGGTTGGATCTCATCTATTCCTGCCACTTTCTTTGGTTTTAAGTCTCTTAATGCTTTGTTAAATTCTTCTCTTAAAACCGGAAATTCTACATACTCTTCATCTTGCTCCATGACATTTATTTTTTTTAAATCTGTAACAACTAGTTTTTCTTCATCATAAAGTGCTCCTATGTATTTCTTCTAGAGGTCGCGATTACACGTGTAATGAACTACACGGGTACCCGTGTTTTTACCTATGATGGGGTTAAAGCCCGTGTAGTAAAAATATCCGTGTATATCCGGGCATTTAAAAACCCGTGACCTTAAATACTCATATATTTAATTTAATATATATATATATACAATGTATGCATGGGTATTAAATACACGGCCTTTAAAATATGTTTTGTCCGTGNTGGGTATTAAATACACGGCCTTTAAAATATGTTTTGTCCGTGTATTCTAATACCCTTTCACAATCGCGACCTCTAATTTCTTCCATTTATCTACAATCTTTTCCTACTCATAAATAATTTCTTCTTTATTTTCTATTACTCCACATTTGGGTNTGTATTCTAATACCCTTTCACAATCGCGACCTCTAATTTCTTCCATTTATCTACAATCTTTTCCTACTCATAAATAATTTCTCCTTCTTTATTTTCTATTACTCCACATTTGGATGTACATACTCCAAAAAACTTTTTTGCTGTTTTATATGCTTCTTCTCTGTTGTTCATTTTCATCATAATATCAAAATATTTTTAAGTTTGAGGTTACATTTAAACATAACAAGATTGTGGTCACTGTATATCCGCACCAGGATAACTCCGACTGTCTTTGACCTGGTTTTTGAATCTATTTATTTCAATGATGAAATCTATTTGGTACCTTCCCAAATCTCCTGACATTTTCCATGTAATCGTTATTATCAGGTCATTGTTGCACAAAATTCCATCAACCTATCTATTCGATCATTCCTTTTTCCTAGTCCATATTTTCCCATAGTGTTTCTTTGTCCTTTTCCTTCTCCTACTATTGCGATCCAGTCTCCCATAACGATTAGATTATCCTTACATTTAACTGTTTCAAAAGCGTTCTATATTTGTTCGTATACTTCTTCTACTTGGCCATCATTATTGATGGAAGTCGGCATATATACTTGTAATATAATTGTGTCTTTTGGTTTGGTTTCTATATTGACAAGAATAATCCTTTCACTATACTGCACGTACATTTTCTTTTTCTTTTCAATGTGTCTTTTCCAAGAATTATGCCTACTCCTACCCTTCGAGGTTTTTCGACTGATGTGCCTGAGTATATAAATCTATACTCTACTCTCCAGGTTCAGGCAATCTTACTTCTGAAACTCCTAGATTATCGATGTTCATTCTTGCCATTTCTATTTTTAGGTTATCCAGTTTACCGCATTGTAGTAGGGTTCGCACAATCCAGTTCGCTATTCTTCTATTTTATCAACCCCCTGATCATTTTATCCTCACTAATAGTCCCCACCCAGAGATCCGAATGGAGACTTTACTTCCTATATATATTGTAATTTATTTTAGTTGAGCCGTGCTGCGACGGTGTTTATTGTCCAAATAATCATGATAAGATGTTGTCGTTTGTTTGTGTGCGTATCAGATATTCAGCTGTGTACTACTTGACACGGTCCCGCGTCGTTCTCTATACACCAACCCGCGACCCGTAACACCTTTATCAGCCGCCGCCTTACTACGTGCATATGATAGTTTGACTGACTAACACCGTGTGCGATACGCCACGGTACAAAGTCCAGCAAGTGCCGCACGTCCATCTACGACCCGCCGCAAATATACGTTAAGTAATCTCCGTGACCCCGTACGATACGGATCTATCGAAAATTACACCCGTTCAACTCGCTGCTCATACGATTTTACCGTCAGTTTTTTTTGTTATTAAGTATTGAGTACACTGTATATTTCAGTTTGTTCTTATTCTTGTGACTGTATTTGGAAGAACAATATACGGCTTCACGCCATTTTATAATAGAACTAAAAAACTTGTGTTATTTAATTTGTGTTCCACGACGACAGTCGTGACATACTTTAGACCGGTTCATGGGCGGTATTTGTGTGTATACTCACTCTGCTCTTTTTCTATCTTAAACGTCATTTGCACTGCTCATCACTGACATTCTCACCTAGTGATATAAATTCCTTCATATTTTTATTTTCTATAACTTCCAGTAATGGGTTTAATTGAATTTAATTGAATAATTGAACTTCTAAGGGCTGGCCGAAGTTTCAACATCTTACCGTGTCGAACAGGTTTTCAGATTTTAACTACAAAGTTGGAACGTTGGGTGTTGAAGTCTGTCCGTAGCGATTATTGGTTGTGTGCGCTGCAACAGATTGTTTTTTTTTTTTTTTACTGAATTTTTTCCATGAGTCTACTACTATTATTTAACTTTGTTTCTTTTTTCGTAGGATGGGTTATATTTGATCTAATTTTTAATAGCTCTTCAGGTCTATTAAGGTATATAAGAGTACTTTTTACATGTATACACAAAAATTTGGGGTATAAGAGTTAGGACTTTTCAACATTTTAAAAATAAGGTACACTCTAATGTATATATATATATATAAAGTTTTTGAAATATTAATTGACACGAAATATTGTTAACACATTAAAAATCAAAATTAAAAAAAATTTAGAGGTACCTGTTTGTCGTGCAACAATTTTTTTAATTTTGATTTTTAATGTGTTAACAATATTTCGTGTCAATTAATATTTCAAAAACTTTATATATAACCAATTTTTGTGGACAATTTAATTAATTTTTAAGAAAATTGATTAAAAAAAAGTTTTTACTATAACTAATTTTAACAAGATTGCAATTAGCATTAAATAATAAATTTTATTAGGATTAAAAAAATGGTATTATTTAGATTAATACGTTTTCATGTACTTGAATTTATAAGAAACGGCTCAACATTTTGATAAATCATTTTTACGCTTCAATGCATAGCTAGCAATAGCAATTGGTTTTATTTTTGCGATTTTTTTGTGTCTGATTCGCAATACTTTCGATCATAATCGACTAATTTTGCTCAATTATACAAAAATATCACAAAACGTATCTCATTTAAGCTATCAGCGCCATAATTAAAAAAAATTTTCTTTACTCTTGATAATAAAGAGAAATGTTTCACAGAATTGTAGTTGTCATAAAACAGTTTATTTTGATATTTTTAGTTTTCACTATAAATTGAAAGTTGGATAAATCATTGTGACATTTATATTGGCAATACTTCAAACATTTGCCTTGATGACGACATACGTTCTTAAAAAAATAACTTTAACCAAGGTACCGTGTACCTTGATTAAAGTTAAAAATACCTCATTTTTTTCTATAAGTGTTTTAATAATGGAATTCAAGTAATTTAAACCATTTATTTGGTCACTTCATACAATTTTTTTTTTGATATATCTCTTTTTTTTTATTGAATTTGTAATTTCTATTTTACTTCTGATTTATTTGGTACAAAATATATATAACGATTATTTGTATAACTGTCTTTAAATAATGAATTTTGCTTTACTTTTTGTTTTACTCAATTAAAACGATTTTATATGTAGTTTATAAATGCACACTTCGCAAAACTCATTCTTACCTATGTTTTCAAATGGTATTTGCATACGAGCAAATAATTATGTTTTGTATATTCTTAAACGCAGGTCAATGTATTTACGACGAACACGCTAGGATATAATATTAACTGAACCATCTAGTTGATCTTCGGAATAAACACAAAAACATCTAATATAATAATCATTTTACTCATTATAACCATATTTCATAACCAAACATTTAATTTCATTGTATTGTGCACATAATTTCGAGACTAATTTTAACACAACTTTACAAGGATGATCATTTGTAATTGTATTAATATTTTTAAATTAAATCCATTTTAGTAATGATAAAATAAGTACAATAACATCCATGTTACTCGACAGTTGTATTTAAACTGACATGAAGCTAATATTAAACACCTTATATTCATTTTACAGATTAAATAGATGTTCCAAATTATATTATTTCTTAGTGTGTACGCCTTAAATACATCAACATGCGTTTAACAATATACAGAAGTTATTGTCAAATGAAAGAATAAATATTATATTAGTTTTTTATGATAGTGATTTTAATCACTGTGAGATATCATTATACTTGACCTAACTATGCCACGATCACCCTGTGCTGGGTTATTTCGAAAATTAATTTTATAAATTCACCAATTTAGGAATATTATTTAATGATTTGAATATTTCAATTAATATTAATATTCACATTCTGATGACTTATTACACTTTCTTATCACTCACAAATTGTATATACAAAATAAAATGTAATAGTTAATCCATTGAAAATCTTCTTTTATAATGCCATTTTATGCAAAAAAAGACAACAATATTGGCTAACGAACCGTATCAGTAATTACTTACAAAAATACAAATTTCAACTATTCAATTATAGTTATAACTTTTAGACTACAAATAAATACATGTAATTTCATATCCAGTGATGTTATAAAATTTGCTTATGTATAAGAGCTNGGCCACGTACATTTTGATAATAAATATTTAAATGTCTATTAAGACTAACATTTGATTGAGAAAAGGGAGAAGTGGAATTATGTGTGGTATTTGAATGTTGAGAGACAAAATTAAAAAAACAGTTTATAGTTGATGAAGAAAGAACACAAAAGGTGCAAAATGGATCATTGCCAAACGATGTGTGCTGGTGTATCTTAGAGATGAAAAGGTTAGAAGATGAATTTAGTTTTTTGAAGCATAAGTTCTTGAAGAGCCATCACTGATATGGTTATTTTTTACAATATATGGAAATCCATTTCTGTATCTAATAGTAATGTTAGTCTCACCTTGCTTTTTGCGGTTGTCAAGATCTTGGTAGACACGACGAATTTCCTGTCGCTCTAAGAGAGTGCGATCCCGCGAAACATGAATATTCTGCAGATTATTATCAGCTCCCAAAGAGCGTTTGCCAGTGTTGAAGTCGATAACGAAACTAGAAGCTTGCTCCTTAGATGAAAAGATAACTTTTAGTGGTCTAGGCTTTGTATTGTTAGGGCGGCCGAGTCTAAAAAGCTTGCAATCAGATAGAACGGACAGTGATAACGGTTGAATGACTTCATTAAGTTTTTTAATATCATCATTCGCACGAGAAGAGGGTGAGGTTTCTGATGACTCAGAGAGACCATGAACAACAATATTAAAAAGGGACTTTTCTCGTTCCGAAATTTCACTTAGAAGATTTGGTAGCACGCTGTCGTTTTTTGATGCAGTTTCAAGGGCAGAAATTCTTTCCTGGAGATTAGTAATGTCAGATTTGATGGTAGTGTTTTCAGCACGAATCTCTGCTAATTGGGATGATAAAAGGTCAACGCTATTTTTTAGTTCGCTGAACATTTTGTTAAGAGACGCACATAAGGTTTTGCATTGCTTTTGCGTGCTTTGAATTTCAGCGAAGGCTAGTCGAAATTCTTCAGCAGATAGGGGAGTGGGTGCAGAGAGTGTAGCTTTTGAGGCTTTGGCGGCTGTAGCAGAGTTAGACCTCGTTATAACTTGGTTTGAAATGGTTTTGGGTGAGTTAGGGTTACTCATGTTGATCTATCTCAGTGCCCAGCGTTTAAGTCTCCAAAAAATAGATAGATGATAGTGTGGACAGTGAAAGTTATGTAACAACAGTACCGAGCGTTTAAGTCACCAGAAAACAGCTGATGGCAATGATGCGGACCAACAATATATGATAAGAACAGAAAAAGTATGATCAGTACTCACAAAAAGTTGAAGTAGAAAGATATAATAAGTAACCAAAATTAAAGTTTGGTAGGCTGAATTGACTTCCAGAGTTCAATAAAAACATACGGTATAATTTAAAATTACTGGAGGAAAAAAATGCGCACTAAATTATAATTTAACTATTGTTATAGAGCAGACAAAATTGTTATCAAAAACAAATTATCTAGCTTATGACATTTAATTCTATTTAAATTATAATTATGTATAGATTCGGATGTTTATGACTAAAATTTTATTAAATATGCATTTATAAATGTAAAAATATGCAATTATGTGCCTTAAAATATACCTAATTTTCAATAACTATATGCAAAAAAAAAGGTTAATATTAATTCGAAAATTTTTTATATCTTTTTAATGTAAATTAATTAAATTATTTCATTACAAAACACACATATTAAATAAGAAAAAAAAAACCCAACACAGTGGGTGTGGCGGCACAGTGGGGTCGTGGCATAGTTGGGTCCAGTATAGATGATATCTGACAGTGATTNAAATGAAAGAAAATTACCTAAGGTTTCAATATAAAGAAATATTATTTTGATTAGTTAATATTTGAAAAAGTTATGGCAGTTTTAAGTACAAAAAACATTCCGATAGAAGGTGATTTTTATCGTAAACATTACATTTTTTTTATAATTTCGACAGCCATTTGCACGTAGAAGATAAAGTGTCGGGACAAATTTTTTTTTTTCATTTTATAATACATAAAATAAGCTTTAATTTGATATATGTTTAAAGGACGCAGTATTCCCGGAACATTTTCAAAAGTTCAATTGAAAAAGTTCTATTTTTTATACAATGTTTCAAAGTTTGAACCCCCCCTATATAAGGGGAAATTGTCTAATTTTAATAAAAAGTATGTCAAATGGAAGATGTACTTATAATGTATTTAGAAAAAAAAAAATTGTGCTGATACATGCATTTTTCGAAAAGTTATAGCATTTTTAAGTTGAAAATTAAAAATCGAAAATCGAAAATTTTAACACAAAAATAGTGTTTTTTTAACTACGGCAACCGTTTACATGCAGAAGATAAAGTGTCGGGACAAATTTTTTTTTTTCATTTTATAGTACATAAAATAAGCTTTAATTTGATATATGTTTAAAGGACGCAGTATTTCCGGAACATTTTCAAAAATTAAGTTGAAAAAGTTAGTTTTTGTAAAAAAGTTGCTATTTTAAATCCCCCCCTGAGCAGGTTAAGTGTTAGATCAAACGAAAGGGAAATATCTAAGGTTTTAGTAGAAAAAAAAATTATGATGATTTGTTTATTTTTCAAAAAGTTATGGAAGTTTTAAGAAAAAAAAAATAAAAAAATTTACCGATTTTTAAATTTGTAATTTTTTTGGATATGTCCCCCATTTTCGGAGAACGAGGGAATTTTTTTCAATTTTGAAGGGTTATGTCTCCAACTAGATACGATTTGTGATCTTTTGACGTACTTTTGAAAGAAATCGGTCCAGTGAGATCTGAGAAAAAGTGGCAACAGACATAAAAAAAAAAAAAACACATCATAGTAAAATTAATACCTTCTCAGCTTCGCATCGAAGCTAAAAATTATAAATGTACTTCAAATATCAGGATTATATTTAATAACTATTATTTTGCTGATGTTTTTAAATTTGAACGACCTTCAATGATCTTTATAAGTTGAAAATGACCGCTTCACATCTACAGAGATAATTGGTGCGTGCTTAAAATTAATAATGTCGTTAGTTTCTATAACTTCAGGTAGTTCTTTAAGTGATTCTGTTTCCCCATCTAATATCTTAGAAATTTTGCACAATACTTCATATCCAGAATTTGTGTCCAAAACTTTGAAATTTTGTGTATATTGTTTTAATATGATGTAATTCCATCAAACCACGTTAGAATTATTTCCGTATAATAAGCCTATGGCTATTGCTTAACCCCAAAAATTAACAAGCTGTTACGGGAGTAACAAATAGAATAAAATAAAATAGTATTGCCGAATAAATAATTAGTTTATTAAAAATAAAAGTAATAGTAATCGCATAATAGTTGTCAAATGACTAACGATGCTCTGAATTACAACAGTCGCAGTCGGCCCACTTTCCGATTTTGCAACACCGAAAAATACCTTATAAACACATTCTTATAGGCCGACCTCGATTACAATTCAATTTATGATTATCTGTTATTATAATTGTAGAACAATAATAATACTAAGTTAAGTATTCATAACAGAGCTTATGACTAATTAAGTTCTAAAAATTTCTTTTTCTGGGATTTACTACACTTTTAATCAGTTAAAGCTATAGGTTCTCTCTATTCCAAATATTTCATTAAGGGTAATACAAATAATAATTGCTTTAATTATTTAGCACTTACCTTAATTACTTCTTATGAGTAAAATCCCTTATTCGACTGCGCCAATGATGGAATTATAGCTTATTCGTGAAGTAATAAATAAATAATAACATGGCGGTTAAATATTACTTATAATATATTTTAAATTAGGATAACACTAAGGCTGTTACAATATCACGGTGATGTTCCGTAAGATAGTTGAAAGATGATTCAATTATATATTTTATTGGTGCATCGCCGGACCGGTTCGCGGCACCCGCGATCACTCAGCGTCGCGCGACCTGTCGGACGAGGAGAGGTATCTGTGTCGCAGTCACCATCCAGCGGTAAAGTTAGAAGTAGAATGCGACCGCGTCAATCTTGAGGAGCTAATGCTGCAATTTCTAATTTTTCTGAAACTGTGTTTATAATATCAACCGAATTGGATAATGTTTTCCTCTTTTCTTCTAGAAATATTAGAGCTAAAGATAGGAACGAAAAATTTGATTTTATAAAAGCTAAATTGGCCTCAACTCTTTGTTCACCCATAACTTCTTGAGCTGTTTTTATAGACAAAGCATCAATTGGATCAAATTTGTCTATAATTTTTTTAATTGTTTTATATAAGTCACAGTAATAAATAGACGTCGTTAACCATATCCCCGAACTGGTTATAACTAGTTGTGAGGTCAGGTGCTTCATCTTTAAATATTTGTATTCTTGCTGGACATTTAAGGAAGACTTTTTTGACGGACGATATAAGTTTGTCAACTAACGGAAAATCACTACGGATTTGCTCAGCTACTCGATGTAGTAAAGCATGTTACATGATGCATCTTAGGGAAAAATATTTGATCGCTGATTCGGCTTTTACTATATATGGTGTGGTGTCGCTAACCAACAACAAAACATTATTGTGTCTACTCCTTGAGGCCAAATAATTCATAGTTCTATCAAAAAGTTGAGCTATTGTTGTACTATTAGTTTTTTCAAGATGTTCACAATTAACAAGTATGACTTTACTAGGATCTTTAAAATCAAGTACACCCACAATAACATTAGCCACATAGCGTCTGTCGACATCCATGGTCTCATCGATAGAAACCCAAATTTTACGGTTAAAGACCTCGTCTTGTATTTTAGTTAAAATATTTTTATAAATACTGTCCACATAATTTTTCCTCAAGGTTGATTCGTTGGAGATATTTTTAGAAGTATACTTTTCTAAGATATTTTTAAATTTTAAATTATTTACCTTGTATATTAGCCGAAAGTAAAGTATCAGCTAGATCGGAGTTAAAATCACTTTTTTCTTTGTGTTTTCAGTTGACACGACACCGCCTTTTGCTCTAGGCTGGCGCTCACCCGTGTCTCTCTCGATATCAGCCGTCCAGCTATTAATATGACAATCGGTTGTCATCGGTCGTCTCCCCACCCTTGACACTGAGATAAGGCCGCCGCCGAATATGGATTACCGATATTGCTTTCTGTTCCGTTTTCGACGTACACCTAACTGGTTACACGATTCCGCTTTTCTTTTGTGCTCTCCGTTTACCTTTCAGTTTTCTTTGGTTTTGTATTAATTTACAACGTTGATCGTCGGCTGTACCGGTACCTTGAGTTATCCGACATAGTAGACAGATACTCTTAGAATATTACAGTGTGGTATCACTAGTGTGAGCATTACATATAAACCCGCCATAGCGAACTATAAATATAAATATAGCATTTAAATCACCAGTGCGATTTTACACTAGTTTTTTTTGTGCGTCCGCTACGAACTGGCTGTGAGGCCAACTGCATTTTTTGGATTACGCAACACAGTTAATAACGATTGAATTGTATTCTGTTCACTTCTTTTTCTTGGATTTACCGCATGCTCATGCTTTGCAGTTTTTAAGTGTTGTGTAAGTAAATATCGTTAAGTTGCAGAAACTTTAACTTCACAAAATTTGTAGAACAATATTTTACCATCAGAACTAAATATATTTTCCTGAATACATGGTTAGTTCAAAACTTAAAAATAAACATAGAAAGTAGAACTTTTTCAACTAAATTTTAACAGTATTTCAGAAATACTGAGACTTTTATATATATCATAAATTAAAGTTCATATAATATACTTTAATTAAGTAAAATTAAAACTATATTAAAAATATTTTTAATTTAAAAAACTAAAAAATATTAAACTCAAAGCCACAAAAAATTCATGAAAAGTCGCGGATACGTATTTCGGAAACAATGTTACCATTATCAACGCTAAACACATACTGACAACCCGACTAGAAAAAACTCTCTTATATACCCCTAGTAACCTTATCACCTAGTGACGTCATCACTAAGTAATATTATCACATTTTGCCAGTTTACACAAGTTTAATATGAATTTTTCAGTGGGCCAAGATCCCAATTAATTAAATTGTTTTTATTTTTAAACATTTTTGTTGCTTCTCTGATATTAAGTTCTTTGTAATTATTTACGTTTTTAATTAGTTTTATGGTTTTAATAGAGTGATTATGTGTCAATAAATGTTCAGCCACTGGAGATTTCTCAATTTCTTGATTTTTAATATTTCTTAAGTGCTCTTTAAACCTGACCCCTATATTTCTTTTTGTTTGTCCTACGTAACATTTATTACAACTTTCACATTGTATTTTATAAATGCCTGATTTCCCCCCTTCATCTACCTTATCTTTAGGGTTACCTAATAAATCTCTTAAATTATTACTCTTAGATGTTACCAANAACTTTATCTTTAGGGTTACCTAATGAATCTCTTAAATTATTACTCTTAGATGTTACCAAAGTAATACCAAAATTCTTAAATATTTTAGTTAATCCATTTGAGATGCCCGGATAAAATAAAATTGGTGATCTAATTACTTTTTGTTCCCCCTCGCTGGTGAGTGTACTAGCTGCCCTCCTTTCTTTTTTCCACTTATGTGTTTGGACTAATTTTGAAATTATGTTTTCGTTATACCCATTAAATTTAGCTATTTCTTTTATAACCACCAATTCTCTATTAAAATCTATTTTATTCATCGGAATATTAATTAATCTGTAAACCATACTATTAAAAGCTGACAATTTGTGTTGCCACGTGTGGTTCGATGTGTTCGGAATGTATCTGAACGTGTGTGTTTTTCCGATAAATTTCAAAATTTAGTTCCCCCTCTGTTCTTTTAACTATTAAATCCAAAAAAGGCAATTTTCCCTCTACTTCTTGTTCAAATGTGAATTTAATCGATGGGTAAAAAGAATTTAAATGTTGTATGAAAACCCCCATATTAAAATCTTTATTTATAACTGCAAAAATATCATCGACATACCTAACCCAAATTTTTGGAAAATCACCATAAGTGTATTTTNCACGTACCTATCCCAAATTTTTAGAAAATCACCATAAGTGTACTTTAAATTTGTTTCAAACCTACTCATGAAAAGTTTTATTATATAATATACTTTATTAAGGAAAAAAAAATGTCGGACTTTATATTGTTTTCATGGCGAAAACGAACATCAAAGTTAATAAAAAAAAAATACGATTTTTATAAAAACATTGGTTTATATATTTTGAACTTTATAATGCTATATTTTTTATAATAAATACTACATATACCTCTTTCATTCGACATACTATTTTTTTTAAATAAAACCATTTCCCTTTATATATTTATATATTATCTTTATGTATAAAAATCTCATGTCACATTGTTTGTCCGCGATGGACAACGAAACTACTGAACCGATTTTGATGAAATTTGACATACATATGTTATTGTGTCCACCTTAGACAATAAGATATTTTTTATCTTGATTATTAGCCTCATTTTTTTTTGATTGAAAATTATATTCGTAAAAGTTGATTGCTATTATTTTCTCATAAATGGTGGTATGAAATTTTTATATTTGATCAATTTTCATTATTAAAGTAATATATGCGTCCAATAGATGGCGTCTGTCGTTAAGTGTTTTCTTTCAATAATTATAAACGCTTCTCACAATTATTGACAATAATTGGTGATTTCCGCTTAGACATGGTATTTTTTCCATATATTAATCCACGATACATTTTAGTTATTGAGTAAATATTTCTCGATTTATTAATGATTTTTTTCAATTATGTCATTTTATTTGATTTAATATATTTAATTATACGAATTTTAATAAAAACCATAATATGCAATTTATCTATTCTATCTTTTTTTTATCTTTTGTTTATATTCACATCACGCAAATTTGAAATCACATATTGATTGTGTAATTTTGACTTTATTTATATTTCTTTTTTGTATCCTAAACTTCCACTTGACACGATCTCTCACATCATCTACGCTCACACCAGCTGTCCTCATATCACATCCAATAGCAACCCTCCATCTCTTTTTTGGTCTTCCTTCAACATTCATTTCTATAACGAAAAAATGACTATCTGAAATGATTAAAAATGTTCAAAATCAGTTTTTTGACTTATTGGAGGCATTGGCGAAAAATTATTATTGAAAATAAAATTTTTTAATTAGATTGTATTCGTTATTAAGTCGTTAAGTAGTTAACATAATCATACATCATTATCAGACCATACAGCAGTGCCTTCACCATCAGGTTTACTATTTTTCCACTGTCCACCATATTGGGTACCATTTGACCATTGAGCTGAGCCCCAACCATGCATTTTATTATTTGACCAGTAACCATAATATTTCATTTCAACAGTATTGAAATCATTATTTCTATCTGTTTGTCCAAAGCCGTGTCTTTTCCCATTAATCCAATTTCCAGAATAAAGTGGATCCTCCTTTTTAGCTGGCACATATGTTCCATATCCATTTCTCATACCATATTCAAAATTACCTTGATACCAACTACCATTTGGCCAATTTATGATACCATTTCCCTTGAGAAAACTGTTGAAAAAGTTACCCTATTTTTCAAGTTAAAACAACTCCATGATAAAAAATATTGTAGCACTTTGGGATCGTGGCACAATGTGTACGTGACATAATTGAGACAAATAATGGTATGACATAATGGTATCTGACAGCAATTAAAATCACTATAATAAGAAACGCTTCGGATTCAAACACTAGCTGTAGTTATTGTTATTTTTACGATTTAGGTAAATTATTCCAATAGAAAAATTAACTCTTATTTTTTGTTAAACATTGACTGCCATTTGTACATAGAAGATAGGTCGTCGACACAAACTTTTTTTTAACTTACAGTACGCAACATAAGATTTAATTTAATATATATTAAAAAGACGCAGTATTACCAGAATTTTCTAATTTTTATACGGATTTTTAAAGTTTTATGTTAACGGAAATTGTTCAAATAAGAAAAAAAATTATGTCAAATGAAAGAGGTAGATATTTAGTATTTAGAAACAAAAATTTTTGTTCATCATTTTTCAAAAAGTAATAACAATTTAAAATATATAATCGATAATTTTAACACAAAAACAGCATGTTATTAACAACGTATAAAAAAAACGTTTTTTACTTTGGGCATCACCCAAAACCCTACGTAATAAATTTTTCATCCACTTTACTCCAGCTTCCCACAGACCCCCAAAATGCGGTGAGCGCTCAGGAATAAATTTCCACTCCACTTCGTTTTCAGACAACATATTATTAATTTTACTTTGATGTTTGAGATAATTCATACCATTCTTTAAGTTGACGATTTGACCCGATAAAATTTGAGGCATTATCAGTGTACAAAGTTTTACTTTTTCCGCGTCTATCAAAAAACCGATTTAAAGCACGTAAGAAAGCATCGGTTCTTAAATTACTGACCAACTCAAAATGCACCGCATGTGTCGCAAAACAAATAAATATACACACATAGGCTTTAGTAACCGGTGAATTTTTCCTCAATGCTGTTTTTAACAAAAATGGACCACAGAAATCTATACCTGTGGCTAGAAAAGCTCGACGCGGAGACAGGGGGTCCCTTGGTAGATCTCCCATGATCGGTTGCACCTTTTGAGGCTTGTGACGAAAACAAACAACACATCTATTAACGGTAAATCGTGCGAGGTTTCTACCGTTAATAGGCCAATAATTTAATCGAACAGACGCTAATAACGCTTGTGGTACACTATACATTAACTTGATGTGTTCCTCTCTAAATAACAATTTGGTAAATGAACAATGTGACAGTAATACCATAGGATTCCGTTGAAACACTGAAATATCGTCTGCGTTTTTAAACGCCCACCCACGCGTAGCAAATTGTTTTCATCCAAAAATGGTCTAAGAAAATATAATTTACTTGCCTTTGAGATCTCCTTTCCTTTTTTCAATTGCATTATTTCGCTTAGAAATGATCGACCTTGAACCAACTTAACTAAACATATCCTCGCTGCGTTTCTTTCTATCGCACTTACAAAGCCATTTCGCTTAGAAGTATGAAATATATTTTTCATTTTGTAAAAATTATCTAATGCGTTATTTTTAAATCTTAAACAATAAGCGACAACACGCAATAATTTGTTGAACCAAATGTTACGACTGTGGACTGTATTTTAATTTTTACGAGAAAAATATTTCTTATGTCGCTTAACTATGAATTAATAAAACATTTCTATATGTGAATAGTGAGGAATTTATTAGGAGACTGGTTTTTCTCCGCTGAGTAAAACTGATCGTCCGCTTATCACAATAATAATAATAATAAAAAAAATCATAATAATACTCATACAATAGATCACGCCGCAACAATAGCTTTTAGTTCATTATTCCTAGAGCGTACATTAATAGTCCGTCAATATGGGAACATGTTTTTTACTTTTAATTTTTGATACAATTCGTTTTTAAGACACGAAATAACAAAGTAACTTCAAATACTTTTCTATTGACAAAACCGCAGTGAGCATTTAAGATGGCCGCCGTATAGTCAATGTGCGCGCACATTTAAATTCGTCATTCGTCCCATTAGGAAAGTTAATGCTTTACTAAAAGATTTTCAGGTATGTCCTGAAGTACGCAAACGTATAATATTTAGTGAAGTACTGACTGCGCAATTGCAAGAAAAGGCTGAAGCTTTTCCAAAGAACTCTAAAGAGAGAGAAGTCTTTCATAAATGTATTAGTGGAAATACTTTGCGGAAATACAAAATGCTTCATATGGCTAAGAAGTTTTTACCGGCTAGATCAAAGGATAGGAACTATACATAAATTTTAAAGTCTGATGTCAAAACTCATCAAATTAATTTGAGGCCAGAGGTTTGCCAAAAGGTTATTGATTTCTTCGGACGAGATGATGTAAGTCGAATGTGCTTGTCTAAGAGAGACTCTGTGAAACATAATGGTATAAAAAAACAAAGACCTGGTGTCAAAATTTGGTAAAGAAACTGAAATCTTTTTATCCAAAGTGACGCTATTAAGATCTAAGCCATTTTGGGTTGTAGCTCCAAAAGCAAGGTATAGAGGAACATACTTGTGTGTCAAACATGCAAATTTTGAACAGAAGTTCAATAAATTGAAATATGTAAAAGAGCTTAAACATGTGTCTATAGAAAATTTTATTGAACAATACACTTGTGATGTTAAGTCTCATGACTGCATGAATAGTTTGTGTGAAAAATGCAAAATTCCCATTTTTTAATTAGGAGATAATAGAGATTCTTTATTATATTTTATATGGAAGACTGTTCAAGAAGATAAAATTGTAAGAGATGAGAAAAAGACTTTTAAAATAACAAAAAAAGTACCGATATCGAGTTCAGTAAAAGAGTTGAAAATTACTTTGTTTGAAGTTATTCGGGCTATGAAAAAACACTTATACGGCATTTATAGTTACAACAAATTGAAAAAAGAGCTAAAAGACAATTTACGTGAAAGTGAAATAATGATACAAATAGATTTTTCAGAAAACTATACTATGAAGTACACAAATGAAATACAGTCAACACATTTTGCAAAGAAACCATTATCTATTCATACAAGAGTATATTATTCCCGAAACGGTAACGGTGATTTAAAATTAAAATCTTTTGCTACCGTAAGTGAAAATTTAGATCACCAAGCACATGCAGTATGGGCTCATATGAAACCAATATTAATAACAATTTTAGAAAACAAACATATTGACACACTTCATATTTACTCTGATGGTCCAACCTCACAGTATCGGAACCGTACAAATGTAACTCTTTGGATACAAACATTGATTAATCATTTTCAACAAGTAACCAAATCTAGTTGGACTTTTAGCGAGTCTGGGCATAGTAAGGGCCCTATGGATGGCATTGGAGGATACCTAAAAATAACAGCTGACCGTCACGTCTTGTTGGGTAATGACATCAGAAATGCATCAGAATTCGTTTATTTGTTCAAAGAATCTTCTATTGAAGTAACTGTTATCTCCGAAGAAGATGTGATAGAAGAAAGAAACAGAGTTCCAAATCCTTTGGATGCTATCCTAGGAATAATGGACATAACAAAAATATTTTGGCAAAAGGAATTAGAGGTTTCAATACAATTATATAGATACGAACAATTTCACAAAGAGCTAAAACTATCGAAGCTTTTAGCCTTTTTAATGTAAATTCAGTTGAATCTGTGAATGTTTTTACGCCTGCCATGGAATCTCCAGTAGACAAAGAGCCGTTAATAACAGACAATTTGTTGAATTTTAGAAAAAGAGTAAGCATTTATAAGTCTGTATATTACTCATTTTCTTCAGATGATGAATATTTGATGTCAATGTCTCTTCGAAATCAGAAGAAAAAAAACAGATTGGTGTTGAAGCAGGTACATCTTATGGGAAAGAAAATATACATCCGAATCTCATATCTTCTGGGACATTCATACTTGTCAAAGTTCCTACTGAAAAGTCGAATCTTTGCTTTAAATATGTTGCTACTTGCCAGACATGTATTGATGACGATGATGGCGAAATTCTGGTAACCTTTTTAAGATCTGTGCGTAATAGTACCAAAAAGTTTAAACTAGAACCAAAAGTTGTTTCCTATATTAAGTTTGAGGAAATAATCAATATTAACCCGACACCACTGATGAAAAAAGAAGAGAATAGGGAATATTATTATTTTGATAATGACATTGATGTTTTCAAAAATATCAAGTTTTATTATGTTTTTTAAATAATCTTGTCAGTTAATTTGTTGTTTTTTTACAGAATTTTTTATTGAGTTTCTGTCATTACTTATGTTTTCTTTAATAATTTGTAGAAATTTAGAGACTTTGGTTTTATAAAACTGTTAAGTTTTATTATGCTTTTGTTAGTTATTTAGTCGTTTGTTACAAATTTGTTTTACTAAGTTAAACATTTTTTTAAAAATTTATAGAAGTACAAAGAAGTAGATATTAATTTTAGGTCAAAAGAGTCAAATTGTAAGGACTGATTAAAATTTTAAGAAGATTGTTACTGTGATTATAGAAGTTGCACTAGACTGATTATGAATATATCAAAAGACTTGCTTATAAGACTGTATTAATATCAAGAGTATAAGTACAAATATACCAATACAAAAAAATAACTTTGTTAATAAAACATTTGTTTATAATTTAAATATTTCCTTCTTATATGTACCTTATAATATGTATGATGCCAATTTCATCATTCCGGGAACGCTGCATCATTTTCGGGAACATTAAAAATTTCAATGAAATAAGCATAATTAAAGCATTGTTTTAGAAAAAAGATAATTTATTTCATTAACCAATTTTCGTTCTATTCATGTAATGTTAATTTGATTGTAAAAGATTTGGATATTTCGAAATTTCTTAAAAAATATGCTCTATATTAGGTACTTGTTTTATTTTTCTCGTAGAAGACTATACATTTTATTTTCATTGTTATTTATTTAATATAGGTAAGCAATGTATCGAAGTTACTTTACAAAGCTTATATTATGTATATTTGTTAGTTTTTGTTATTTTTATCATACTTAGAAAACCGTTATCGTAATGATAGTTTTGTGCAAAATATCGACCTAAAAGTAAAATAACAAAAACAGTATAGAATTTTGAACGCTGCTCTTTTATTATTTATTCATATGCTATTTTTGTGATAATAAGAACAAAGAGAAATCATTATAGCTTTAAGTTTTTTTTACAAAAAAACGATCTTGGAATTTGCAATCTTGGTGATTTTGAGCCTTATAACTAATTAAATCTTAAAAATTTCTCTTTTCTGGGTCCGTCTATACTTTTAGTAAGTTAAAGCTGTAGGTTCGTTAATATGCAAATCTTTGATTAAGGTTGTTAAAAATAATAATTACCGCAATTAACTCAGTACTCACCTTAATTTCTTCTTAGTGTGCAACAAATTTAAATCCTTATTACGACTCCGCCAATGACGAAGTTAAGGTAGAATTAAATAAATAATACACTGAGAATTAAATGTTTTATGAATACTAAATAACAAAATACAAGCCGTAACAAAAATATCGTCGTATTTCTGAGAGGAAGTTCGTGTGTCGGAGTGATTTGCGACTCCCGCGGACACTCGACGTTTTGTAACTTGTCAGACGAGGATAGGTAGCAGTGACGCAGTCACTATCCAGCTGAAAAGCGATACGACTGTGTCAATGTAATAAAACTAAATTTTAATTTTAAATTTAACCGAACATTTACGAATAAATAAGTTAATTGCTTCATAAATGCAATAGGTGATACATCACCTATCATATATTATAAGATTTATGATCATTTCTTTATACAAAATAACCTACCATACCTTAGTTCTGAGTATATTATATTATTGAATAACACTGTTTCTACAAGAATAAAATAATAAACATAATTTTTTTATTTTAAAAATTTCGGAATGATCTTTCAAGTTTTAAAAAAAATGATTTCAATGTAAAGTAAAACTAAAAATACAAAAACTCACTGATTTATAACAATTATAATTTTTGGGACATTTGCCTTTTTTATGTCATCTGATAGTAATTTTTTCAACTATGGCACTGATAGTTTAACAAGATGTGATATTTGATTATTTGGCGTATTGTTGGACATAATCGGTCTAGTATTAACAGAGAATTCATATGGATAGACTCAAAGAATAAACAAAACATAGTAAAACCAATACCTTCTTCTTAGGTAAGGACGGCTAATCATGTTTAAATTATTTAAGTAAAAATTAAATAAATAAACTTTATCTTTTTGTTGTTTGTTAATTATCCAATTTTAACTTTAGAAAATCAATTAATAAAAAAGTGTCTTCTGATGATACTTCTAAAAAACCGAAAATCCGATATCAAAAATCCGAAAAAATTGAGTTTCATAAAGATCGAAATCAAAATACTCATTTACATTTTAAGACTGGTTTCACATATGACGGGCGTCTATTAGAGACAAATCTTCATGGCAAAGGAGTATTACATTCTAATACTGGATTACTCTACAGGGTAATTTTGTTAGCAATTTAAATACTTAAAATTAAGTCACATAATTTAAAAAAAAAAGCAATGAAGTGATTTTTTGAAATCAAAGAATTCAACTTATGGATAATAAAACTTTTTATATGATACCGCGCCTTGCTATAGGCAGGCGATTACTGCTATCTCTTCATTTTAATAGTCCAGCTATGACACGGATTTAAAGGTTGTTAATAATAAACTAAATGTAACACAATGATTTAAATAATAGTGGATTCAATTTATTACACCTTTAATAATATCCATAAAATTAAAATAATTAAAACACGGTTGACAATAATAAAGTCAATATATCTAAATTTCGACGACACGTGCGGCGGATGTAAATCACAGGTGAACTGGTTTACATAATCGCCGACGTGTCTCGCGGTGCTGCACCCCCTGTCCTATCTACCGATCGCCGGGTAATACAAACTAGTGTTATCGTCAACACTAATGTGTGCGACGGTGGACAGCTGATAATCACGACTGGATAACGCGTTGGTTCATTGTAAATGAATAGTGCGCTATTACGGGCCATGTCAGCTATTAATATGACAATAATTTGTCATCGTGTGTTTTTGGGCCCTTGAACAGAGCCAAGACCTCTGTCAATTGTAGAACATGCATTCTGTTTCGTCCTATCAAACATTTTGATTGAGTTTCAGATGTGTAACTCGTCTGTTTTTTGTTTTGACGACTGACCAACCTGTAGCGTTTATATATATATATATATATATAAAACCCCATGCTGCATGAATACTTTTTAAACAATCATCTTCTTCAAAGAGTAGATAATGTAAAAGATATGGGAGTTACATTTGATACGAAACTAACTTTTGATTCACACATAAATGAGGTAAAAATTAAGGCTTCATCTAATTTATATTTCATAAAAAGAAGTTGCCACGAATTCTTTTACGCTGAATCTCTTAATGCAGTTTATTTTTCATTAGTAAGATCTCACCTTGAATACGCTTCTCTTATTTGGTTTAATAATTTTTTTACTCAAATTCATGATTTAGATTCAATACAAAATAATTTTCTAAAATATTTATCATTTAAATATAAGGCCGATAGGATATTCCATTCTGGTTACGGTGGAGTTTTAGGGTTTTTTTTAAATTAATAATTTAGGTTAAAGAAGGAACAGTCACCAATGTATTTCTTTATCAATCTAAAATACTTGCTGCTCTCAATGATCACGTTCAAATAGATTCAATTTATACTGATTTTCAAAAGGCTTTTGATAAAGTTAAGATATATAGATATTATTTATAATAATAATAATAATATTTATTTAATAAACGCACTGTGGGCATAGAGTACAGAGATAATTAGTTAAAATACATGAATAAAGTAATTTGGCATACATAATAAAGATGAATAATAAAAAAAAGAAAAAAAAACAACAATAAGTATTTAAGATTGAAACTATAACTAAAGATTGTAACTATTTTTCATGCAATTTTTTAAATCTGAATGTGAATTCGGTAAAAAAAAAATCAAAATTATTAAGTTTATTACCTAGAGCTAACATTCGGTTTACCGGTGCAAATAGACAATAATTACGTTTGCAAGTAGGAGTGTAGAATGTAGATGTGGATCTTAACGTGATATTTGGAACATTTATATTAATTAAAGCAAGTATATCTGGACAATCAATTTTGAAGTTTAGTAAGTTATAGAGCCAATGTATGTCCTTAAATTGTCTCCTAAATTCCAAACTATCTATTTCATATTTTAAAGATAATGATTGCAATGTTAATTCAACATTATTTGTTTTATATGCCAGCATACGTAAAAATCGATTTTGGATTCGTTCTAATTTATTACTCTTTAGATACTCTTGATAAGGGTTCCAGATTATCGAACCATATTCTAAAATCGATCGTACTAGAGAGAAGTATAAAACACGTAGGCAAATTGGGTCATGAAACTCCCAGCAATTCCGTTTTAAAATTCCAAATACTCGTAAGGCTTTATTAGGGATTCTATTTATATGTTTGGTAAATGTAAGGTCATTAGAAAAAATTATACCCAATATTGAGGTTTTCATTATCTATATGATAATTAAATAAAAATATTTGCTTATTTCTAGAGAATGTAATTTGACTACATTTATCCGTGTTTAAGTTTAAACCATTATTTGCACGCCATAAACAGAATTGATTTAGGTCATATTGTAATTTATTACAATCATCTATTGAGGAAATTGACATATAAAGTGTAACGTGACAAAAGTATCTTGTTATTTTTTGTCTATTTGTATATATATATATATATTTTTGTTTTGAGTCGAATGCGGACTGCGACGGCGTTTGTCAGTAATATTATTATGATAAGGTATTGTGATTTGTTTATGCGCGTGCGAGATAGTCAGCTGTGTACTACTTCAACCGGTTAATGGACGGCATTTGTGTGTACATTCACCCCTCTCCTTTCCTATCTTGAACGTCATTTGCACTGCTCACCGCATACATTGTCGCCTTATTTAAATTGTTCTTAGTAATTTCCGGCACTGGGTATTAGGTTTTTTTTTGACCCCTACTCCAAAGGCTAGCCGTGTTGTCGCCAACAGACCGCCGGGTCAAACGTCGGACGGGTTGTCGGAAATTAGCCATCATCGGAACTGGTTGTCGCTAATTTTCGTCCGTAGCGTGAGTTTTTTTTTGTTTTTGTTGTGTGCGCTGCAACCATATATATATATTTTTTTTTTTTGTCGCGAGTGTCCGCTACTTTTTATAATGTAAATTTATTGTTTATTGGCGTCGGTTGAGCCTGCCTCATATTCTGTAGCCCTTAGGGGCTGGTAACGTATAAGTTTTGTATATAATGTTTTGAGCCAGTTATTTTTTAGTGCGCCGTGCCATAAGCACGTGTGGCGAATTTTTTTTATATAGTTTTTTTGTAGGTGTCCCTATATTTTTTTTATCTAGGTCCCTCAACATGGCAGGCGTGTTCCAATACCACCTGTCATGTTATATATGTTTTATTATAGGTTTTATATGATTTTTTATTGGGTGATGAATATATTATTGGTACAATGTGGTGACGTAGTGCATTTTATTCCGGGGTGTCCCAACGTCTTGCAAGCTAAGTCTAACTGCCAGAAACCAGTCGCTTACTTGGAACGTATACCTGTCGTGCTTAGCGGCAATGCTGCGATTAATAGCCGGCGGGTACCCGAAGACGTTCATCGTATTCTCTAATAATAATAAAAGTGTAGGTGTAACTATTTTTTTATTAATATCTGTTTTTTTTTTCTCTCTTTCTTTGTCCCCTTTAATTTGTAGACTCGGTTTTTTGCCTCGTGTTAACTTAATTTTTTTTGTTTTTTTTTTTTACTTAATAAAGTCCCCTTAATTCAACTTAACTATCATCTGTTTCTTCTTTTTTGCGTGTTCCATCTTCAATGGACTCGTGTATTTTTTTTTCTCCTTTCAAAAATCTACTCCCCTAGTTTATAAGGTACGGGCAACGGCCTTGTATAAGGTCATCCCTCATTAATATGGTTATGTGACAACTGTCACGAGGTTTTGGTGTACATCTACTATCAACGACTCAACGGACATCAACTTTAATATTTATTAATTATATATTTTTTTCTAATTGTTTTAATATAAAAAAGTTAATTTTTTTTAAANTAGTTAATTTTTTTAAAATCCTACTGTGGTCCGACAATACACTGTTTCGCCCAGTAGGTTGGCGACCCTCTTATTATAATTTTGTAAAACGCCATGAAAGTTACAAATTTTTCGTTGCGGCCAATTAGTTTGATTTTTTTTTTTATATATTTGTAACCTTTCAAAAGCTTTAAATCATCTGCAAATAAAGTGAATTTACAATGTCGAAATACAGTGTTTATATCGTTGATAAAAATTATAAATAATAAAAGTGAGAGATGACCACCTTGCGGCATTCCAGAGGTTACATTTATGTTTGGAGAAATCGAATTACCTATTTTTACTTTTTGGATTCAATCAGATAAGTAAGATTCATAAATAGTTAAGTTATAATAATAAGTTTCCTAAATAGGCTCACAAAAAATTTTAAAAATCTTAATACATTTAAACAATTATTTTTTTATTGAATTTAGTTCAATTGTGTGGTCACCGAGTTATTTTTCTTACAGTAATTCAATTGAGAATGTTCAGTTCAAATTCTTTAAGTTACTGAGTTATAAATTAAAGATATCTAATGACTTGCAGATATCCCAATTGGGATTTACGTCTTGTGAATTAAGGAGAAATATTCCAGATATTATGTTCTTATATGATTTGTTAAGTGGATTTATTGATTCCCCTGAACTGTTATCTATGATTGATTTTATAATACCAAATCGTAGTTTAAGAAAATTTAATTTGTTCTATGTTCCATTTTATAAAAACAATTATAGTTCCGCATCATTTTTTCCAAGGACTTTATCTTTAGCCAATCTTATTACCGAAAATTTAGATATTTTATATTTTTTCATGTCACGCGATTCTTTTAAGCAAAGTGTATACATAGCTCTTCATCAATTCTTTGTTTGATTTACATTTTTAATGATTTTATTAAATGGTATATCATTTAATATGCATAATATAATATTATAATTTGAATACTGTTACTATTAATTTTTGCTATTTGTTGTTATTAATTGTGTCATGTACATATTACAATATTTTTTTTTCTGTCTATTGTTATATTTGCACTGTAAGATGTATTTTTCTAAAGGATTTTAAATCCGTAAATAAATAAATACTTTAGTTTATAGAAGGAATAGTCAAAATTTAGTGTTTTTATATAAACTTATTAATGGTGACATTGATTGCTCATTCCTTCTTGAGCGTTTACAATTTAAAATACCTAAAATTAGCACCCGAATTAAAGATTTATTCTACACTGAATAAATAGTAACAATTAGTTTCGGCAATAAGCTTATAAGCATATAAACAATAAGCTTCAGATTACTATATAAATGATTTAACATAAAAGTAAATTCGGTATTGGATTTATTTTAAAATTTAAGAGATATAACCAAACCACTTAAGTCGCCTTTTACGACTATCAGAGGTATTGTGGTAAATGGGGTGTTCAAATTTGACCACGCGGATAAGTGTCTTCGTGAAGAGTCAAAATAATAACTATAATGTAACATTCATCGATGAATCACTGACCACCGAATAAGTAGTCAGATGCCTTTTTACTAAGAATGATGTCATTATCAATCAATGATAAAATTAACATATAATTTAAAGTACTAATAATTACTTTCTAAATATTAGTATAATACTTAGATACATTTTCTGATTGTTATATAATAAAAGTAATATAATTTAAATGAGTTTACGATAGTGGTATGTTTTTATATCAGTTGTAACTGATAACGTCGATATTGTTTATCTGTTGTTTTTGTAATATTTTTCTGACAGCTATCGGTTTGTTGTTTATATCTGGTTTTTGTTGTTGTTTACAGATTTCTTGACATTAATCTCTTCCTTTTCTACGACGGAAATTTTCTGTTATGTTAATTGTAGTTGTTTCACACATCAAGCTATTTTTATTACTGTGTGTTGTTTTTCATTTGTCTGGTGTATGATAGTTAACCAAATTTTACTAGTAGTCCATCCCTCTTCTCTGTTTTAATTTTCAGGACAAATTTCGATTTCTATTGCTTGTTTGTACATCCGATTGCCAAAATAAGCTTCTTTGTTCAGTATTTTCACTTTGTCATTTTGATGAATAATATGTCAAAAGATCATAAATTGTATAGAGTTAAATTCGTGAACTCTTAAATATTGAAAAAATGTCCATCGTTCCCAGTAAATAGGGTAAATCATACGAGAATTAAAATTATAAAAAAGGTCAATTTTGACATTTTTTCAACTTGTTTACTTCCATATGTTTTAAAATAGGATATAGAAACAATTTTATTTTAAAGACACATCAGATATTTACCTATCATTTGGTATATATATTTTTAAAAATTTGACACTATCTTCCCTCAAAGGGGATTCAAAAAATAACTAATCCACCAAAAATTTAATTACATATTCCTAAATTAATCCTTATGTAATATACTTCAATTTCAAAGAATAAAAACCCAACACTGGAGGGTCGCGGCACACTGGTTACAAGGCATAGTTGGGTCAAATATAATGATCTCTGACAGTAATTAAAATCACGATTATAAAAAACTGATGAAAATCTGATCAAAAGCTACATCTTCTATTTCCTTATTTATATCCTAATTACAAGTTTTATGATTTATAAGTGTAATATATATATACTAGATGACCAAGCTACGTTTCGTTATGGCTTGATTATTATACGATTAATATTATTTTCAATTATGTAACATACTTGTGCAAATATTTATAAAATGTATGAATCTGAGCTATCGGAGATTATCATTGAATATAATTTTTAATGGTTTGCAATGAAGAACGAACCAAAAAATTTTTTTGATTTTATATTTTATTTATCAGAAATTCAATTACAATAAATAATAATGAAGTAATATCAAAATTCTATATTTCTATAAATTAAAATGAATCAATGAGGAATCAAAGGTTGATTTTTACTCCAAACAATTATGTTACTATTATGTTTGATAATATTAAATTTAATAAGCGCTATTTGGTGCAGAATATTTATAGTTAATGTGTCCTTTGCTAATATGAATAAATTTGACGGTTTACCAACACTGGAGCATGGGAGAAACATGGATTTTCTAAATATAATCCGCAAATGGACATTCTCTGGCCTTTGAATAAAAATTGGGGTATATTAAGTATTGACCCGTCTTAAATAGTTTGAATATTTCATTAGTATCTTGGAGTTTTTGTTGAACATCGTACATTGGGACGCATTCCCGTAATGATTTTTTATGCATATATTTTGATATAATTTAAAATTTACTTAATTTATCAACAGTATTGTTTAATTTATAATCAAAACAAGTTAGTTGTAGTGTTTAATTAATTATATTTTTTCAATAAACTCAAGATTTGAGACTTTTAATTGCTACTAAAGCCAATTCTGCACCTTGGTGATTTTGAGCCATAAGCTTATTAATTTTTGGGGTTATGATATACATAAGCAATAGCCATAGCCTTATTATACGCAAATTTTCCTTATGTTCGTATCTTGATAAGCCAAAATTGAGGAATTATATAACACGATGTCACTCCAGCGGCGCAACCATATTAAAAAAAATAGAAGGATCACAGGGGAAAATCAAAAGATCCGGTGGTGAAAATTGAAAGGGGAAAATGAAAAAGAGTTTGTAAAGACGGTAAAAGAGAGTATAGTGTGGAATGTCAAGGGAGACATAAAGGATGTGTGGAATAGATTTGCTAGTTGTGTAAAGAATACTGTAAAAGAGATTGTTGGTGAGAGTAGGAGTATAATGCCAGGAAACAAGGAAACCTGGTGGTGGAATGAGGACGTTCCAAAATGCATAGAAAGAAAGAAAAAGCAATCCAAAGTATGGCAGATGAGCAAAAGGAGAGAAGACTGTATGGAGTAGAAAAGCTTGTGCAGAGAGTAAGGCGAAGTTTAAGAGATATGATGAGTTATATGATAGGCTAGGAACAAAGGAAGGCGAGAAAGAAATTTATAGACTTGCAAACATAAGAGAGAAAAAGTCTAAAGATTATCATTATATAAGATGTATAAAAAGTGTTGATAGTAAGGTACTCTCGAATGATGGATGATGATGTGAAAAAAGGAGGAAAGAGTATTTTGAAAAATTACTGAATTAGAAGTACCTAAAAGTGACATTAGAGGATATCTAGTAAAATGAGGGAGTGGTAGATTTAATTAGTAAGAAAGAGTAATGGGAGGCTGTGAGCATGGGACAAACATGGATTTTCTAAATATAAGCCACAAATGGACATTCTCTGCCCTTGAGATTTGTTAATGGGTCATTGCGAATGCTAATCGAACAGGGAATTGAAGCCTTTTGAATGATATTGTGGTATCTGACGGAATCATTGGGATACGTGGCAACAGAACAATTTCTCCTTTAAATCTTTCTGTCAAAATGGTTGATTCAATAACATTTCCGGTGATTCTTTTTATGACCAAACGTTTAATATTGCATAATCTGGATGGATTCAAGTTACGTAGTAGAATATTTAATTTTTAATCGAAGATTGTGTGATGGCATTTAATTAGTAAAAAAGAGGTATCGGAGGCTATGGTATCAATGAAAGAGATAAAGCAGTGGGATCAGATGAAATGCCAGTAGAAGTATGGAAAATATTAGTCGGTGTTGGCATAAGGTGGTTGAAGAAACTTTTAAATAAAATCTTATTGGAAAGGAAAATTCCAAATGAATGGAAGTTGTGGTATAAGTATTGTGTTCCTGATATTTAAAGGTAAAGGTGACATATAGGAGTATGGAAATTATAGTCATAAAGCTTATGAGTTATAGTATGAAAATGTTGGAAAACGTAATAGATAAGAGAATAAGAAATGAGACATCTGTATCTAAAAACCAGTTTGGATTTATGCCTGGTAAGTAAACAATGGAACTAGTATTTTGTGTGAGGCAACTAATAGAAAAGTTTAGGGAAAAGAAGAAAAAGCTGTCTATGGTTTTTATATATTTGGATAAAGCGTATGATAGAGTACCGAGAGAGGTTTAAAGTGGGCATTATTGAAAAAAGGAGACCCGAAAATGTATATTAATATAATAGAAGATATGTGTGATTGCACTTGTACCAGTGTAAAAAACGTAGGAAGAGTAACAGAAGGTTTTCGGGTAAGAGTTGGAATGCTCCAAGGTTGGGTTTACTAATGATACGACTTACGTCGCAAAAATGTGGTCGACACTGGTTTTGAGGGTATAGACCCATGGGCCATTTATTAAATGAGCGACAACAGATTATTTTAACAAAAATAAAACAAACCGAAAAGATTAACACAGTAATAATAATCTTCGCATAATATCGCGGCACTATCGCTGGCGTCGACGACGCGATGTCCGGCGTAATCCTTGGACGGCAAATGGTTAGCAGCGTTGTAGGCGACGGTGCGCGGGTGCGGTTCGGTTGGTCGACGTTGTCGCTTTCACAACGGGAGGAAGACTCTCGCACCATTTTCGGCGGGTCGTCGTCGGCCGTGCGGCATTTGCTGGACTTTGCACCGTAGCGTATAACACGCGGTGTTGGTCAGTCAAATATTCATAGTAGGGCGACGGCTGATAAAGGTGGCACGAGTCGCGGGGCATCGTGTATAACGAAGCGACGCGGGCCGTGTCACTAAGGTAATTCTACAAGACTCTAGTGAGACCAGCTATGATGTATGGTTCAGAGTGTTGGACGGTTGATAAGAAAGTAGAGCAGAGATGTAAATGCTTAGATGGATGAGTGGAGTGACTAGAGAAGACAGGTTAAGGAACGAGCATATTATAGGGAGTATAGGTGTAGCGTCAATCGTGGATAAGATGAGAGAAAATAGACTTAGATGGTTTGGTCATGTTATGAGGAGAGAAGAATCGCTGTAAGAACAGTTATAGAAATGAATGTTGAAGGAAGACCAAAAAAGAGATGGAGGGTTGCTATAGGATGTGATAAGACGACAGCTGATGTGAACGTAGATGATGTGGGAGATCGTGTCAAGTGGAAGTTTTGTATAAGGGTGGCCGACCCCAAGTAGTTGCGATTAAAACGAGGAAAAAGAATAAGAAGAATAAAGTATATTACATTATCTTTAATTTAAGATATATATATAAATGTGTCAGTTTCCGGAACACTATCAAAAGTAAACTTGAAAATTTTAATTTTTTGTGAAGAAGGTGTCATTTTGAGTATCTTCTATGTACAAATGGCAGTCAATGTTTAACAAAAAATAAGAGTTAATTTTTCTATTGGAATAATTTACCTAAATCGTAAAAATAACAATAACTACAGCTAGTGTTTGAATCCGAAGCGTTTCTTATTATAGTGATTTTAATTGCTGTCAGATACCATTATGTCATACCATTATTTGTCTCAATTATGTCACGTACACATTGTGCCACGATCCCAAAGTGCTACAATATTTTTTATCATGGAGTTGTTTTAACTTGAAAAATAGGGTAACTTTTTCAACAGTTTTCTCAAGGGAAATGGTATCATAAATTGGCCAAATGGTAGTTGGTATCAAGGTAATTTTGAATATGGTATGAGAAATGGATATGGAACATATGTGCCAGCTAAAAAGGAGGATCCACTTTATTCTGGAAATTGGATTAATGGGAAAAGACACGGCTTTGGACAAACAGATAGAAATAATGATTTCAATACTGTTGAAATGAAATATTATGGTTACTGGTCAAATAATAAAATGCATGGTTGGGGCTCAGCTCAATGGTCAAATGGTACCCAATATGGTGGACAGTGGAAAAATAGTAAACCTGATGGTGAAGGCACTGCTGTATGGTCTGATAATGATGTATGATTATGTTAACTACTTAACGACTTAATAACGAATACAATCTAATTAAAAAAATTTATTTTCAATAATAATTTTTCGCCAATGCCTCCAATAAGTCAAAAAACTGATTTTGAACATTTTTAATCATTTCAGATAGTCATTTTTTCCCAGGTAGTGCACATTGTTTGTCGAGAACGCTTGTTCTTAAATTGTTTACTTCAAACCTCATCATATTATGAAATTTATTATATGTTTCTTAAAATATTACTTAAAATTAATAATTCAAAGAGACCTTTGTTATCTGGGGGAAAATTAACTACTTAAGTTGATTCAATCTTATCAATATTAATTTTTTCAACTTGGGGAGACATTGGTAAAAATTAAAAATACTTCTCATTTTGTATTCAATTTAGATTAGATATATTTATAAATTGATAAAATCAGTGACTCTATCCCTCCGACCCCATCCTGTAAGCTGGGAAAGTATTAAATTGTACTATTTTCCAAAACAATTTTTCTGAAAAACAAATATTAATTTAAAATTTTGTCTTATGCATATCGACATTTCTGAAGTTCTGACAAAATAGAAATACCATTTTTAGGTAGAAGATAATAATACCCTTTTTTATTTGAATAACATCTAAAAAATTTGATTCACTAAAATGCATTTATCAAGTTTATG
Source organism: Daktulosphaira vitifoliae (assembly GCF_025091365.1). Classification (NCBI taxonomy): domain Eukaryota; kingdom Metazoa; phylum Arthropoda; class Insecta; order Hemiptera; family Phylloxeridae; genus Daktulosphaira; species Daktulosphaira vitifoliae. Next base: position 46,477,426 of record NW_026099573.1, read on the forward strand.
CAAATTAAATCAGTTTTTTAGAAGCAATGTGTCCCAATAGATAAAATGATCAATTATAGATATTACAAATCATAAGTGGTCGTCAACCACTTATGCAAGGGTCTCGACTATAAAAAAAAACACCTGGACAATATGTGGATTTAAAAAAAAACAAGGACTATTAAATATTAAGTATATACTAAAATATAAAGTGTTGTTGTAGACTATGATATGCTGATACCTTGTAGAAAAAACAAAATATATTTTATTTAAAGTCACCAATGGTGTACATATATTATTATGTCGAAGACTGTTACCTTAAACTAGGGATAATTATTAAAGGTAAAAAATAAGATACACGAAAATATTGAAAATATTTACGCAATAAAAAGATTTTTGTTGATTAAGAATATTAAGAGAACTTTATTAAATTATGAAAATTAAGTTGATAAAACAAAATAGACAAAGTTTTAAAAAAAATGTTGATACCAAAAATTCTTAGTTTAATTCAGTAGATACGTTTATTCAGCATTTTGAAGTTTGTTAAATTTTGATTTTTTTATCATTTTTTTATGGTTTTAAATGATAGTCTATTTAAAGTACAGAAGTAAACGCTTATTACGTTATTTAAGGGTAACAGTACGCGATTTTTTTTCCATGGATAATAATAACGTTTAAAGCGCTTTATACAATGTCGCGTAATCCAGTAAGAGTATAGACGCACAAGTTGTTATAAATAAAATTAAGTCACACAATCAAACTTGCACACCAGTGGAAAAAAACACATAAAAATTATCAAACCGTTAAGGTGAACGTCGGAAGCGGAACAGACCAGAATATCAGTAATCCATATTCGGCGGCGGCCTTATCGTGGTGTCAAGGGCGAGGAGACAAACGATTGTTATATTAATAGCTACACGGCTGATATCGAAAGAGACACGGGTGAGTGCCAACCTAGAGTAAAAGACGGTGCCGTTTTAACAAAAATGCTCATCTCTAATCTTTATTACAAAAGTTAGAAACATTATCAACTTTGAGTGTTCCATGATTAGCCAAGTTAAAAGTGATAACGATTCCTAATTTATGTGATTCTATCATTGCTATCATATTATTATAGGATATTCCTTGTTAGGTGATTTCATAATAATTGTACCTTTAATTATTATTCACGTTTAAATTTTTAATATACGAACTTATTAGCTTCGATGCGAAGCGGAGAAGGTATTAATTTTACTATGATGTGTTTTTTTTTTTTTTTTTTTTTTTTTTTTTTT
>NW_026099573.1:46478787-46529822 GCF_025091365.1 Daktulosphaira vitifoliae
GTCAAAAGATCACAAATCGTATCTAGTTGAAGACATTACCCTTAAAAATTGAAAAAAATTCCCTCGTTCCCCTAAAATGGGGGAAATATCCAAAATAATTACAAGTTTAAAAATCGCTAATTTTCGAAATTTTTTCACTTTTTTTTCTTAAAACATCCATAACTTTTTGAAAAATCAACAAATCAACATAATTTTTTTTTATACTAAAACCTTAGATATTTACCTTTCATTTGATATCATTTTTTTGAAAATCTATCACTTAACCTGCTCATTGGGGGGGATTTAAAATGGCAACTTTTTTACAAAAATTAATTTTTTCAACTTAATTTTTGAAAATGTTCCGGAAAGACTGCGTCCTTTAAACATATATCAAATTAAAGCTTATTTTATGTACTACAAAATGAAAAAAAAAAATTTGTCCCGACACTTTTTTTTCTACATTTAAACGGCTGCCGTAGTTAAAAAAACACTATTTTTGTGTTAAAATTTTCGATTTTCGATTTTAAATTTTCAACTTAAAAATGCTATAACTTTTTGAAAAATGTATATATCAGCACAAATTTTTTTTTTCTAAATACATTATAAGTACATCTTTCATTTGACATACTTTTTATTAAAATTGGACAATTTCCCCTTATATAGGGGGCGTTCAAAACTTAAAATATTGTAAAAAACATAGATCTTTTTCAACTGAACTTTTGAAAATGTTCCGGAAATACTGCGTCCTTTAAACATATATCAAATTAAAGCTTATTTCATGTACTATAAAATAAAAAAAAAAAATTTGTCCCGACGACCTATCTTCTATGCGCAAAGGGCTACCGTATTCAAAAATATGCTATTTTAACAAACATTTTTTTTTTTAATTAAACACTATCTACAGATTTGCATTGAAGCGTTTTTTATGATAGTGATTTTAATCACTGTCAGATAAAATCTATACTGGACCCTACTATGCAATGTCTCCACTATGCCGCGACCCCACTGTGCTACCGTTTTTNCGACCCCATTGTGCCACCACCCCACTGTGCTGTTGTTTTTAATTATACTACTACTTGCTTTTTATTTCAATTACAAATGCTTATTCAAATTTTAATAATTTCCATGGAATAGAAATCCTGTACTGTACTTAACATAATATGGACTAACATTTTGTTGAAGTTGAAATGGTGAATCGCCGTGTGTGGCACACAATAAGTTTAACACCTTTTTGTTAATGACCGTATGTGGCGTCGAGCCGTTTATTTAAATGACGTGTAACAGAATAATGACAACAAAACAAAGAAAGAAGTTCGTGACAGAACGATGTTTAATAAAAGAAAAACTAACACAAAATATATTAGCTTCCATATCGCGAGAAAAAAAGTTAGTTGTGCGTAGAACGGACGACGAAACTCTTAAATTAGTGTCTCGAGGTTGACTGACTAGATGTATTATTGCGGCGTATATTCGACGCTGGACATTTATTGGACTTTACACCACGACGATAACGCGTGTGTGGAACGTTCCGGTTTACAGTGGAGCAGTGGCTGAGAAGGAGCTGACACGACCACGGGGTGTCAAACGTGTGATAACGCCGTGGCCGTGTCACCGTAGTATACCATTGTAAAAAAATTTTTGAAAAATTTCAAAATTCTGTATAAACTGAATTAAAATAAGAATTTTTGGTATAACATTTTTGTTTAAAATTTATATATATAATGGCGGCTATCTTTAAATCTTAAAAAAAATTTTTAAAATTTTTTTTTTTTGTAATTGGGAAAAATAACATATTTTAAATATAAATATAAATTGTTATGTAGATCATAAGTTATATGAATTGTCAGTTAGATCTGTATATTATATAACAAAATGAAGTTTAACAGAAAAAGGCTCAAAACATTAATACGCAGTCCCGGATGGGGTTCATCTTAAGACGGTAATATCAGACCCGGAAAATGGCCGACGCCTCACAAAAGTTAACATATTAAAAAAAACTGTTACACGCGTAAAATTGGCTACAAGCACTCAGCAAATTATCACTACGGTGGTTTAATGAAAAGAAAGCGTTAATTTTTTTACATACTAGGACGAAACACACCGACGACGACAATGACGATTTAGGAGAGAGTATCGGCCTAACAATTTTTAGAATATACAAAAAAAGATAAAAGTAAGAAACAAAATTAAAATTATACAGGTATTGAAAGTAGTGGTCAGTGTATGTGTCATATAGGAAACGATTATTAAATTTATAAAGAATATTGTGTGTATAGTGTTCACCATGACAGTAACAGTACATGTTTCTGATTACATGGCCGGGTATAACGTACGCGCGCTCAATAGCAAAGCAATACATTAAATTTATCTATACCATAAGAAATAATCATAGATATAAAGGTTACATCTCTAACAGAATTAAATGGACAAATGTATTGAAGAACTTAATGAGAGTGATAATAAAAAGTACATTTCTTTTTTTAATTTTTATTTATCTTATATAGCTAACTAGGAGGGAAAAAATTCAAATTTCAATTAATCATTTCATATTCACACGGCCACGGCCTTGTTACCTGTGTGACACCCGCGCGGTCATGCCAGCTCCTTCTCAGCAACCGCTACATTATAAACCGGACTGTTACATACACGCGTCACCGCCGTGGTGTAAAGCCCAACAAATGCCTAGCGAAAATTCCCACCGCAATAATGCGTGAGTCAGTCATAACCGTTACACCTTCATGATTCTTTTTTAGCTTTGAAGCTGAGAGGGTATTAAATTTACGATTATATATTAAATTTTTTTGTGACTGAAAGCTCAATTTCAGCTCTCGCTGGACCGATTTTGATGAACAACACGTCAAAAGATAACAAATCGTATCTAGTTGAAGACATTACCCTCAAAAATTGAAAACAGTTTCCTTGTTCCCCGTAAACGGAGGAAATCCCGAAAAAAATTACAAATTTAAAAATCAGTAATTTTCGACATTTTTCAATTTTTTTTACTTAAAATTCCCATAACTTTTTTAAAAATGACTGTATCAGTATGACTTTTTTTTAGATACCTTAGATATTTACCTATTATTTGATATATTTTTGTGAACATTTGACCCTTTGCTAGCGCACAGGAAGGGTTTCAAAAAGTAACTTTTTCACAAAAAATTAATTTTTTCAACTTAACTTTTGAAAGTGTTCCGGAAAGTCTGACACTTTTATATATATCTTAAAATATAACCCAACCCAACTAAGTTTTATTATTTTTTTGCGATGTAATAAGAATTGTTACTATTGTGATCCTGTTTTCTCTTTTTCTGTTTTGCCGTTAATAATATTTTTATTTTATTCACGTGCTAAATAAACGGTTCATCACTAATCATAACTTAAAATTGTGTCGTCTAAAATATATTAACGCAGCACCTAACAGTATAATAAATATAGTTTAAAAAAACTAAACAAACACGCTTTTAAAGCACATCGAACTAAAAAGTTTAATATAATTTTTAAAATAAGCTTAAAACAATAATGAACGAAAAATACTATTATTATTGTGTTATATGTATGTATATATATGTATTATTGTGATAAAAGCGTCGGGCGCTCTATATACGAAAAATATGACATAAAGCACCCACAAGTTTCATGTTATGATAGTAGTTACTATCAATATCATTGTAGCAGCGGGTAACGGGAAACCAGGGTTCGATTCCGGGGAAAGAGTCTGAGAAACGGCTACCACATCCTAGGAAAGCAGCAGACGCGTAAACTACCCACTTCCGGAACATAGAGGTAGTGACGAAAAATGACAATACGGGAATCATCCTTTATAATCGGAATGAATACACACTATATCTCTTAATGAGAATAAAGCGTGTTAATATATATTTTTAATAGTAATTAGAATATATATATATATTGACACGGCCACGGCGTTGTCACACGTTGACACCCCGCGGTCGTGTCAGCTCCTTCTCAGCCACCGCTTAACTGTAAACCGGACCGTCACACACACGCGTTATCGTCGTGGTGTAAAGTCCAACAAATGCCTAGCGTCGTATACCCCGCCGCAATAATACGTCCAGTCAGTTATCTCCGTGACACCACGACCGCAAGTTATCTGTGATATCGATACGTGATCGTCTTTCCGAATACCGAACAGTTTAGAATCGCTACTTCGGCACCTCATAATCTGCATTTTATNGCGGGTAACGGGAAACCAGGGTTCGATTCCGGGGAAAGAGTCTGAGAAACGGCTACCACATCCTAGGAAAGCAGCAGGCGCGTAAACTACCCACTTCCGGAACATAGAGGTAGTGACGAAAAATGACAATACGGGAATCATCCTTTATAATCTTAATATTAATAAATAATATTATTTTTGGTTTCGTACATATTTACAATATTATTCTAATAAACGGATCGACGCCTTTCAAAATAACCTCGAACTGTGNTTTTGACACCACAAAACGTACTGTCGTCCGAATTCCGAACAGCTAGTGATATCCACTTGTTAAAACATCAACCTTTGCTTCATTTTGTGAAATCTTTTGTATTAATATTATTTTTGGTTTCGTACATATTTACAATATTATTCTAATAAACGGATCGACGCCTTTCAAAATAACCTCGAACTGTGTCGTCTACGTTATTTTAGTTTCGTGTGCACGGCACTTGACTATATACTTGTATCAACTGGCTCCCCGGCTCAAGATCTAAACCGGATTAACTTTTTAATAAGGTAAGAAAATACTGCTGACATTTTATATTAATTACATAAATTTTGAATTTTATTTAAAAGAGACAGCGAAATTTTCCTTACCTTCCTGTACTACGGGTATTTTTAACTTCTATTTCACTGGTGACAGCAGTGAAATTCCCACCCGGTCGTATAAATACTATCTACCTCGCGAGTAGTAGATTTCCACCTTCGGTGTATTTTTAAACACGGTAAAAGTGGATTTCTGGCGATTTCGTATTTATACATACACGCGCACTGACGACCTTGAGTCGCACAACGCCGTGAACACAATCATTTAAGTGTTTCGTTAAAACCGCTAGGCAGGTAGGGCGATCATACGCGTTATCATACCACAGCGATCGTTACATTTAATAACCGGGTCCCATAAAATCGTCTGTATTATTATTTCCGATCTCCACAATCATTTTACGACTGCTATCGTATTAATCTCATTGCCCATTTACATTTGCTATAGCACACCACTACCAACAAAAGATTGCAGTATTCTTACAATCACAATAATAACGATAAAAATAATAATAATAATACAAACGGCCGTCATTGTCGACGTTCATACGCGAACACATAGCGCGTATTCTCGCGATCTGCGATATCGTATTTCTAAATAACAAAAACAAATAAGCGCGTGCGTTTCATTTATTTATTTTGTTTATTTTCGATAAATACGGTAAGGAACGTTCACTATGACCGGTAAAACTCTCGCTCAAATGAACCGTCGGGAATTATTGCGCGAATGCGCTTATAGGCAGTTAAACGGCCCCACGACAAAAAGCGATATGCTGGCAGTCTTGGAGAATAGCTTACGCAGTGAGGGGCTAGACCCATCGAACGCGATTCTGCCCGAACGCCCGCCGCTTCATTACGAGACGCTCGCGACGGAACGCGAGTCTCAGGTTGACGAAGTCCCCGCGTTATGCCGGACCGTCGACCCAACCACATACGCGGACCGACCGGTTAACCTGGCGCGAGAGGACCCTGAAGAGGAATCTCTACACGAATGGTCTCTGGCAACCGGCCGTCCTAACGGTAGTGTGAACGCAGCGTATACCGATGACTTATATACGGTGCGTTCAATATCCCACGCAACGGAGGAGATAGGCGCAGTAAGACAAAGTTTACGCGATATATCTCTTAATACACGTATGGATGCGCGCATGTCTGAAGTGGAGAGAGCACTGTCTCGCATTACGCAAGAAATACGATCTCTTTCACAAACGATTGTAAGCCGCGATACACACAACGAGACTATACGTAATCCGTTCGCCACCGCACAGATGACGCGAGAAACGACGGAAACCAACCGTTCTACTTACGCGCGTCTGTCCGAACCGAGCCGCGTAACTTTTGGGCCCAGCAACACGACTCAAAATGACGCGGCCCTACAGCAGCGCCTGACTGAAATCGAGGAGCGCGAAGCGCTTAACCTACAGCGATTAGCCAGTCAGACTCCGCGCACGTCACCATCGCTTCTTCGAGCGAACACACACGACGCGGTTTACAACGTAGACGCGCGCCCACAACAACCGGGGCACTTCGCGACGAACACATTCGCGCCACCGACACGCGATTTGTCCCCATCATTATCGACCCGTTCGCTCACGCACACGGCGATCGGACCACTTAATTATTCGCCTATTGTACGACCCCCTTCCCCCGAGTTTACGGGAAAATATGAGGAGGACCCACGCGAGTTTCTAGAACAGGTAGAAAACCTATTGGCCCAAGCAGGCATAGATCGCGATTTATGGGTAAAAACGGGCGTCCAATTTTTAAAGGGCATGACATTAACTTGGTGGGAAACCATCAAGTTAAACAACATGTCCTGGCGACAATTTGCGAGGGAATTTCTCACGACGTTCGATAACAACAGCATACAAGCTGAATTAGAAAACGAACTCATGACGACGCAACAGGGGCCACATCAGCGCATGACTGAATTTATCATAAATAAACAACGTCTAGCGATGCGCGCTCGCCCCAGTTGCTCTGAGCAGCACATTGTAGATCGGGTAGTCAGTCTGTTACGTAACGAATATTACGGTAACGTAAGAATGCGATGTCCGCGTACCTTAGATGACTTACGCGTAATCGCGAACGATCTAGACCGACCGATACGTACGGGCAGACTTATTAATAACGCTAATCCGTACGTGGCTGCCATATCACCCTCGCAGCAACCGCAAAGAACGCGACCGCGGCCAAACGCACCGCCCGATCCGCGTCCCCCCCGACCCTGTCGCTTTTGCGGAGCCGATCACTGGCAAAGCGAATGTCCTAACAGACCGACAGTGCCGGGAAACGGACAACAGCCACGGAGAAACTAGTCCATTCTCCGGGCTCACAAACGCAATTCCGCTCAAAACATCATCGCACTAATCAGCGCGCCGACCAAACCGCCCGTTCAGTCAACTCGGGTAGCAAAAACGGATGCGCTTCCTGCGAACAAAATGATTCTATTTTGAATAATCTTATGCACACTTCTTTCACACCAACTTCACCAACACCCCTACAGCCCCACTGTCATTATAGTGGGCACGCTGTAGCACCACACCTCACCACCACCACACCCCTCATCCACAATGAGGACCATAAGATTATTCGAAATACTTGTCACGCGTTCGTAGACTTAATGGGTAACGACTATAGCGCGAGTCGGGCCAACGATATGTTGACCACCGTGGGGGAGGGGAATACGGCAGGAACGGCCTACCCGCTTATGGCAATTAATACTGCCGGCGAACAAACCGTTTCAACGCCCCCCGTTCGAACCGCTAACCACTTGAGTACTGCCGCACAAACACGCCCGCGTAAAATTACTACTCCCGCTGTGGAGTTGGAATTTGACAACGGTTTTGTGACGGCCTTACTTGACTCTCAAGCGCAAAAATCGTATACCACTCGAGCAACAGCTCACAAATTCGGAATTGTGCACAACGGACAAACACCTCCAGTTAGATTAGCTGACGGCCACACATCACACACGGCCGGCACAGCCACTTTTATAACAAAAATTGCGGATCTACAAGTAAAGTTTACGGCTGTTATCTTAGAGAATCTGTACTGTGACGTACTCCTGGGACACGACTTTCTAACAGAACAGGAAGTCTCCTGGGACTACGCTGCATGTACAATTCACTTGGGCGCGACGCGACGCACTACAGCTTGTTGGAAAGCGAGTACTCAGCACACGCTACCCGACGTAGATCTCTCAACACTAGATATAGCAGGCGACCCACATACACACGCATTATTAACGCGCACGATAAAAAATTATTCTGCAGTTTTTAACGACACGGTAGGTCGCACAAAGCTTATCGAACACAACATCGTTCTAAAAGACCCGACGCCTATCGCGCAAAAACCATATCCGTACCCGCTACACAAACAACAAGCGATAGACGAAATGGTAAGCGACATGGAATCACAAGGGCTCATAGAACCCAGCACTTCTCCTTGGTCAGCACCAGTCGTGCTGGCCAAGAAAAAAGACGGCTCATATCGCTTATGTGTCGACTATAGGCGACTTAACGATGTGACCGTATCAGACGCGTATCCCATGCCTAATCTAAACGAAATGATTAGAAGCATGAGGGGGGCGAAAGTTTTCACGTCACTCGATTTAAAATCGGGTTACTGGCAATGCTCTTTACAGCAAAACGTACGCGAATACACCGCGTTCAGAACGAAAAAGGGCTTATTTCAGTTTCGTGTACTTCCGTTCGGACTTAAGAATGCACCCATGACCTTCGTACGCTTAATGAACGAAGTACTTAGGGGGTACATCGACGACTTCGTTCAAGTCTATCTGGACGATATTTTAATTTTTTCGGACAGTGTCGAAACACATCTAGACCACCTTAGCAAGGTTCTAGAACGCCTAATGCGTCATGGCCTAACATGCCACACTAAAAAGTGTAAGATCGGGTATTCTGAAATTTCTTTTTTGGGACACCGGGTGCATGGGTTAGGCATAGACAAAGAGCCGGAAAAATTACAGTCTATACGCGATATTCCAGTCCCACGCAATGTAAGGGATATACGAAAATTTTTAGGGGTATGCAACTGGTATAGTCAGTTTGTCGACAACTATGCGGACAGCATCGATCCCCTCACCCACCTGTTAAAGAAAGGGGAGAAATGGTCGTGGTCTCAACCACAACAACACGCTTTCGAGCACATTAAATCGGCAATATGCGACTCACCACGCCTTTCCTCCCCCGACTACACAAAGATCTTTTGCCTACAAACCGACGCTAGTGAACTAGGCGTAGGGGCGGTATTATTTCAACACGGACAAAAACCGGGGGAAAAGGATATCGTCGCTTACGCGAGTAAAAAGCTGTCGGATACGCAAAAACGTTATGCCGCTGTCGAGCGCGAATGTCTAGCGATCATATGGGCAACCGATAAATTTAGGTCATACTTAGAGTACGCCCCTTTCGAGTTATATACAGATAATTCAGCGCTAACTTATCTGCACAAAGCGAAGGGAACAAACAGTAAGTTGACCCGCTGGGCGCTACACCTGGGTAACCTAAATTTCACCACGACACACGTACCGGGTAAACACAACGAAGCACCCGACATGTTGTCACGTCACCCAACGGACGGACCCCCTGTTGACGAAGACGCCCTAGACGACAATTTGTTAGGCGCGCCAATGTCTAGTCCGCCCACAACCACCGCCACTCTCGATAATATCTATTCCATTACCGAGGCAAACGACGCGATCTGCGACCGACCGTTCACGGGGGGGGAAGTACGAGAGTGGCAAAACAACGACCAGTTTCTCTCTTCGGTCATAAAAAATTTAAACGCGCAACTTACGATAGCGAACGAAAAACCGGCCGCGGAAAATAAGGACGAATTTTTTTTGTTGGACGGAATCTTACGTATTCGTATAGGCGCTGACACACCACCGACCCAACCGGTAGTCGTCCCCACCGACAAAGTATAACATATAATTTGGCGGTACCACGACGACCCCCTATCATGTCACCCCGGATAGAGAGAAACACACCGAGCGGTCAAACAACGGTTCTACTGTAAAGGGTTAAGAAACGCCGTGCGCATGTACGTAAAATCGTGTCACATTTGCGCGTGCACTAAGCCCTTAAACAGGCGTCCCGAAGACCCGATGGTTAAGCGCAAACCCAGACAGCCGTGGGAAGTAATCAGTATCGACCTGATGGGACCGTACCCTAGAACACCAAGGGGCAAGACGAACCTATTAGTAGTAACTGACTGCTTCAGCAGGTGGACCGAAGCGTACCCCATAGGCGCACCTACAACGAAAACGATTGTAGACGCGCTAGAAAGGGAGTTCTTCTCACGCTACGGTTACGCGCGAGTAATTTTAAGCGACAACGGCCGTGCGCTCGTGTCCAAAGAAATGATCGACGCGATAAATCGGTGGGGGGCAGAGGCCTGGACTACACCGATATACCACCCACGGGCTAACCCAGTAGAACGAAAGAACCAAGAGTTAAAAAAAGGACTTCGCGCTTTATTAACAGAGTCGAGTCATACATCTTGGGATACAAAATTGCCACCTTTGTTGTTCGCTCTACGCAATAGGCGCAACGAGACTACCGGATACGCACCGTCCGTACTCGTATTAGGTAGAGAAGGTAAGAAACCGGGTGATTGGCTACTGCAGCGAGTACAGCCGGTAGCACCTGCTACTATCAATAACGACCGGTTAGAGCGCGAACGACAAATCACTAGCACAAAAATAACACCGCCGCCCGTTCATATCAAAACAAAATACGCGGTCGGCGACGTTGTGTACTATAAAGCGCATCACTTATCGAACGCGAATAGACAATTTTGTGCGGGTTTTGCACCGAAGTGGTGGGGCCCCGTGAGATTAACCGAACGCCTCGGTAAAGGCGTGTTCTTAACGGACCAGTCCCCACCAAGGAAAATTCATGTCTCATGTATGAAAAAGCAAAGTTAGTAGTTTTTTTTTGTTTGTTATTTTTCAGCATGAGCAACAACAACAACAACAACAACAACAACCCAGCCAACCCCTTATCCGTCGAGGAGGTCCAACGGTTGGTTGGCCAATTGGCGGGCCGGGTGGGCCTCCCGACGGATCCCATCCCGCGCGTACTGCGCTCGGCGGAGGATGCTTCGCGCGCCCCCCTACCCGAGGTATTAAGGAACCCGGTGGCTCGAGCTCACTACGAACGGGGCGTGCGGGCGGGTCGCGAGGAGGTGAGGCGCGAAATACAAATCGCGCTAAACTCACTCCCCCGCGCCTCCCCGTCCGCCCCGGGAGTCCAAGCTCCCCCTTCTCCCAAACCTCGTCGGGTGATAAATGTGGCGTCCCAACACTTCGCCCGCCCAGGGGAGGCGTCCACAAGCAATACGCGGGTGGTCCCCTCCCCTCGGCCACTACTGTCTTTCCGCACCACGCGGCCAGACAGCGCCCCACCCACGTCACGGCGCCCGAAGCATCCATACGCCAGGGGCAGTGGAGGGTCCGCAACGACGCCTACCCCTACGACTAGCAAAACTCCTCGGTACTACTCTCCGTCCGAGCGGGAACGCCGGACGAAGAAGTACAAGGAGTATATGCTTCGACGTTGGGGGGTCGTCGTCGGTGGGGACCTGACACCGCCCATAAACCCGACATCAACAACACCGACAACAACAACAGCACCACCGACAACAGCAACAACACCGACAACATCAGCAGCAGCCCCAGCAGCCCCAGCAGTGACAACAGCCATTGTCAGCCGGCCGTCGGGCATGTTTGTGGACGGGGTGCTGGCGGCGNCCGGCCGTCGGGCATGTTTATGGACGGGGTGCTGGCGGCGTCAACACCAGCACAGGAGGAGCAGCCGGAGACACCTATGGAGCTAGAGGACGACGGCCTGGTTCGGGAGATGGACCTGTTCCTCTCCTGCCCCACCTCCCCAGCACAGCCGGAGCCCCCGGCCGAGTAAGAGCTCCCTCCCACCCCAAGCGCGTTACGCGCGGGGTCTATACCCCTAACCCCCTCCCTGCTGCGCGCACTCCGCGGGGCACTACCACCCACTCCATCAAACATACAACGTAAGTATTGCGGCTTGTTATTGCGCTATGCGCACTCTAATATATTCGACCAAACACGGAACGCCATATGCGCTATTTCATTTGATTTCTAGAGTACAGCGGCGGCTTGGTGGGGGGGTATTTGACACGGCCACGGCGTTGTCACACGTTGACACCCCGCGGTCGTGTCAGCTCCTTCTCAGCCACCGCTTAACTGTAAACCGGACCGTCACACACACGCGTTATCGCCGTGGTGTAAAGTCCAACAAATGCCTAGCGTCGTATACCCCGCCGCAATAATACGTCGAGTCAGTCATCTTCGTGACACCTAACATTTTGGTCAAATCGCCACCGCAAACTCGGTCATCTGTATTTTTATTGTGTTACGATTAGTATTGTTACGATTATTATCTTTGGTTCGCACTCGATTTGTTTTGTTTTTTTTTCGGTGTTATAATTCTTGTGTTTTCTTAATAAACGGCTTGACGCCCTTAGAAAACTAGTTTTTCTCATTTATTTTTGGTTTAACACCACCTTCTATCAACTCTATCACAATCTTCCGTTAAAAAAATTATAAAATAATTATTATGAAAAGCGAATTATCGTTAAGAAGTGTGTACATTAAGAGTATTATATAAATAGTGGTACGGGCCCTCAAACTGTCGACAAATTACGTCATCAATTGATCTCGGGAATAATGGGTGCACTATTGAGATGCAGCCGGTTTTTGTGACCTCACATCTGATATAATTTTTTTTCATTTGGTATATTTTTTTTATAAATTTAACCCTATAACAGCCCACAGGGGGGGATTCAAAATGACAACTTTTTTACAAAAAATTAACTTTTTCAACATAACTTTTAAAGTATTCCGGAAATACTGACACTTTTATATATATCTTAAATTAAAGCTTATGTAATATACTTTATTATGGAGAAAAACAATTTCGTATTTTATTATTTCTTCACGGTGAAAACAAACATTCAAAGTTAATAAAGAAAAAATACGATTTTTACAAAAATGTCTCTTTGATTTATAACTTTATAATGTTATAACTTGATCATTATAATTTTTTTTTGAGAAAATCTGAATCTTTATCTGCTTATAAGAGGGGATTCAAAATAGCAACTTCTGCTCAAAAATTTTTATGTTTCTACTCATGTTTTGAAAATGTTCCGGAAATACTCCGATCTTTAAACATATGTTGAAATATAGATAATGTTATATACTATAAGTTAAAAAAACAAAATTTGTCTCGATGACTTTTCTTCTTTGTGAAAATGATTGTCATAGTTAATAGACATGCAATTTTTGTGTTAAAATGTATGATTTCACATTTTATTTTAGCTTCGATGCGAAACTGAGAAGTTATTAATTTTACCATGATGTGTTTTTTTATTTTATGTCTGTTGCCACTTTTTTTCAGCTATGACTGTACCGATTTCTTTCAAAGATATGTGAAAAGATCAGAAATCGAATCTAGTCAAAAATATTACCCTTAAAAATTGAAAAAATGCCCCTCATTTACCTTAATTGGGGGAAATTTCCAAAAAAATTACAATTTTTAAAATCGGTAAACTTCATAATTTTTTTTCACTATTTATTCTTAAAACTACCATAACTGTTTTAAAAATTAACAAATGAACATAATTGTTTTTTATATTAAAACCTTAGATGTTTCCCTTTCATTTGATATAATTTTTTTTTAAATTTAACACTCATAGGGGGGATTTATAATAGTCACTTTTTTACAAAAAATTAACTTTTTCAACATAACTTTTGACAGTATTCCGGAAATACTGCGTCCATTAACCATATACCAAATGAAAGTTTATGTCATCTAGTACATGAAAAAAATTAATGTGTCCCGACACCTTATCGTCTATGAGTGAATTGCCACCGAAATTATACAAAAAATGTAATATTTGCGAAAAAAATAAGCTCCTATCGTGATGTTTTTTGTATTTAAAACTACCATAACTTATTGAAATATTAAAAAAAATAAAATAATTTTTTTTTATATTGAAACCTTAGGTAATTTCCTTTCATTTGATATCTTTTTTTTTGAAAAACTAACACTTATTCTACTCACAGGGGAGGATTCAAAATAGCAAATTTTTTATAAAAACCAACTTTTTCAATTTAACTTTTGAAAATGTTCCGGAAATATTCACAGTTTTATTTAATCTTAAATTAAAACTTAGATTATATACTTTACTATGAAAAAAAAAAAATTCGAAATATACATTTTCTACTTGGTGAAAATGGTTACCGTATTAAAAAATATGCTATTTTTGTGTTAAAATTCTGGGTTTTGTATTTTATTTTATTTTAAAATACATGAAAAGGGGAGTACACTGATTTGGATAAATAGCTTTTTCCATACAAACGATTAAAATAATTCATTTCTAATATTTTTAAAGTATTCAACTACAAAAGTAAATAATTTTACTTTGTAATTTATTAATTTTTTAACTCTATTTTGTGTGCTACTATCAGTCTATAATATTCAAATTTATTTAGTAACATTTTACTATGTAAATAATTTCTAAAAAAATTATTTTTAGTTTCACCTGAATTTAATAATAAACTTTTACTATTGTATAAAATTTTATAATACGCTCTATTGAGTAGATATTTTTAACAACTTTTTTTTTATTGGTTCTTTTAGTAAAAGTAAATTATTAATATTAATTAAGTTCTGAATATATCCATTTTAGAATATTTTTAAACACCAATAATTAATTAGAAATGATTACTATGATTTTTATTTAAGTGATCTATTATGATAAAAATGTAAAAAAAAATCCAACTTTTCTGATAAATTTACTGTAAATAGTAATTATAAAATTTCCTGACTCCATATTAATCTTAACAATTTCATTTTTTTCTATTTAATAATGTCAATTTGAAACTTGCAAGTTGAGCTAAAAGTTATGGTAAAAAATTCATTTTTTTTTTTTTAATTTAAGCTCACTTTAAAGGACGAAATATAGAAGGTTAAAAATTATTACTTTTAACATATTAAAAATCAATATCAATAATAGTTTGAAAACAATTCAATATTACAATTATATAATATATAATTTTATATTATAATTTTGAATCTAAGAATTACTAATCTGTATATAATTAAGGAAATAGTTGATGTTGCTTTTGTAATTATCCACCAATATCTTAGAATTAAACATTATCTACAGGTTTGTATCAAAGCGTTTCTTATGATAGTGATTTTAATCACTATCAGATTAAATCTATAGTGGACCCAACTATGTCACGTTGGGGCCGCGATCCTACTGTGCTGGGTTATTTCAATTTTAATTTACTATAACTTTTCAAAAAATGTATGGATCAATACAATTATTTTTTCATAAATACTTTGTTTACTTCTTTCATATAATATAAATTTTTTGAAAATTTATCTTTTGACCTGACCACAGAGGGGATTAAAAATAACTAATTTTATATACCAGTTAAACTTTTTCAACTCAATTTTAGAAAATTTTCTGGAAATATTGACACATTTATTAAATCTTAATTTAAAGCTTGTGTAATATAATATACTATGCAAAACAAAAATTCGCGATGGAGTGAAAATTGTTATCACATTCAAAAATATGCTATTTTTGTGTTAAAATTCTTGGTATTTTATATTAATTTATTTTAATATACCGTATAATGGGGTACACTGATTTTAATAAATATTGTAATAAAAAGTGCATTAAAGGAGGGAAAGGTGTTTAGGTTATAGTTAAATGGATTGTGTTGGATTCAATCATATCGTGATAATTCTACCTCTTACCCACTCTATCCTATTTCTTAATTTTATATAAATATAGTGTATGTCTTATGACTACACTACCTTGATATCTAGATGGACTCGTAGATGATGAATTGTGATGTTTCTTGTTGACGTTGATATTTTAAGTTAATTTAAATAAATAAAAAATACTGGGATGAGAGTCAAATTACTGAGTGTATTTCTATGATTTTAATTAATTTAATAAATGTGTAAGACTTATAATTAAGGTTGACAAAAGTGTCATGGATTTTACATTATTAACTTTAATATGAAAGAGCAAGAGTATGAGGAATAAATAGTGAGAAATAAGTGGCGTGCTAATTTCCTAGCCCTTTTATATTAAACTAGTTGATAAAGTTTTGAAGAGAGGCTAGTTTTTCCTAAGAATTTAACTATTTTATCCTTCCGTCTGTTCGGTGCCACAGATGCGGTTATGGTAATTAAAAAGATTGACATTAATGTAAAAATTTCTCCAAATGATCGATTTATTTGTAAAAAGTAATAAAATAATGTAGGTTAGAAAAGTAATATATAAATACCGGGTACGGGCTCTCAAAGGTGCCGACAAATGACGTCATCTATTGTTCTCGGGATAATAATGGGTGCACAGATGAGATGCATTCCGTCATGGTGACGTTACACCTGACCTACCGTAACCCTCCCTGGCCCCGGCGCCTGTGGGGACTGCATCCAGGTGCATCCAAGTGCAGCTCGTGACGCCATCCCCCTAGTTGACGACGTCATATCATTGACCTAAGGGGTAAGCCGTTATGACGTCATACCTGAACCTACTACAGCTAGCCCGTTACACACACACACACACACACAATCCTTATGACGACGTCACGCTAACGCTAACTCTGTGCTATGAAAATGTGAGCCCTAGATGCCCTATCACGTCGTGATATAAAAAAATATTTTATATTGTGTCCCGTTACACAATCTCAACTATATAATATATGTTAGTTGGTCGGTCAAAAAAAAAAAAGTTCATTTTCCAGAGTACCTACACGCTAACGGTCCAATGTATGTATAGTACGCGTCGAGTCCGCGCGTTTGATGTGTCACATCCCTATATACAGCCGTGCCAATTCACCCCCGACGTTTTCGTTTAAGTTTAAGTCGATGTTTCGTAAATGATGAATACCCCTTCCATGTGGTTCCGCTACACATTCCAAACATTACGACAGTCGTTGTGTTTGATAAAAAAACCACTGAACACGTGCATAACGCGTAGGCGCAATATCTCACAGCATTACTACAAGGTCATTTGTTGTTTACAACATTGACTCTGTGATCTATACTACTATATACCCTTTTATTGAAACATTGATATACAATATTCGGTTTTTATTGATGCGTACCATTTGTACAGTATAAATAGTTAAAGCCTGTTAATCTTGAAATTAATGTGTTTGTTAATTTAAAATATAACCGATTACTGAACACATATCTATAACAAAGGTAACACTTGTGACTTCAATATTATTGTAGAGTCCTTCCGCGGTGGACGTCAATCGCACGAAATATTTACCACGTATTTGCGAGTGACCTGAAGAAGTGACCGTACGTTTGTACAGTAAACACGATGGACAGTGTCAGCGACAGCACAACCGTCAAAACGTTGTGGGAACATATTAAACAGATGCACGCTTCGCTTATCGGATTATTTTTTTGTATAACGGCTGCAACAATCTTTTTGATTTTAATGCATTTCACACAAACCGCCGTTGACAGTAGCAGATATCAGATCGTAAACAGTAGCGACAGCAATAGCGGATACGACGATGCGGATGACATCGATAATTTAAAAAATAACTTGTTTGTAATAACTAATCGTTTGGACGCGCTCGGTCGAGATTACATAGCAATCGATGATCGTGTTTTTATATTGGAAAAACGTATTGAAACAGTAGAACGAACGTGCCATTGAAATGTCAACGGGTGTTATTTAAACTAAAATAGCTGACAAACGAAATTAGACTAATAATGTTTTTTTTTTTTTTAATGATTTTCAAGATAGTGATATAAATATTACAAATTATATCGTACTTTGATAAATTGAATAATTTATTATTTTTATAAGTGAAACTAAAAAAAAAAAAAAAAACTCATTTTAATATGTAAAAAAATTTACTACACTAATACATTTTTCAAAAATTTAAGAGAGTTGTAGTATTTTTACGCGTTGAATGAAATCTACAAAAAAAAAAAATCAGACCATGTGTGACTTTAACTAGCTTTAGTGTCCACACAAAATTAATTTTCTCAGTTTAATCATTCCACTGATTGCGACTTACGCTGTTGTTTGGTTATACGTTTAGTATCAGTGTGTATTTGATCAAAAATGGACAGTGAAAATGAAACGTATAAGGCGTATAAAAATCGTCTCAATGAAAATTCAGGTAAGAAATTAAAACTGTATGTTACGGTGCGATACTATCTACGTGCAATTACTTTTCAATTAATTTTTTGTTCAGGATATGATGTTTTACTGTTCGACGTCTAATGACCAGCAGCCTAGAATTAAACTCTCTAAACACAAAGAGTTTGCCAATTATAACACTCGTTTAAAGACTTTTGAAAACTGTCCAAAAAAATTGGAATTAAAAATATCAACACTTTGTGATGCTGGATTTTTATACATAGGTATGGGACTATATATTATTAAATGTATTTTTATGATTCGTATATTTATTCAAATACTTTATTTATAAGTGTATATAATTTTTAGGTAATGGACAAAATGATCAAATGTTATGTTACTGTTGCAGTCAAGGTTTGAAAGATTGGGATGAGGAAGACGACCCATGGGTAGAACATGTACGTTGGTCTCCTAGCTGTACACATATATTGTTATGTAAGGGTCAGTTATTTATCCAAAATAATAAAATAACGAAATAAGACTACTATTATTTGTTATTTTGATTTTCATATAAATAATAAATCAATGTTAATCTTATATATTATTGTAGTTTGAAAAAAATAAATGAACATTTTTAATATTGTATCTTGTGTGTTATATGAAATTTAATAGCAATTTTCGATTTAGTAAAAAATGTATTATACTACTACATTCATAATTTTCATAATCTAAGAGGGTTATTGTATTTACAAGCGTTCGTATCTAACAAAAAAAAAAAAAAATCAGATACGTGTGACTTTATCAGATTTATTGTGTTCCGAATTATGCATATATATTTTTTTCCAACTTAAAAGAAAATCAACAAAAATATTGCTAAAGTCGCGTTTTTTTTTTCACGCCTAAACCATTATATCCAGTAAATATTCTATACATTTTTTAACGTTAAATTATGTTTTACATAGCAACATTGTAAATCTATGTAAGCAATTTATTGATCCCCACTAGTAAGATATTGAATTTGTTGCGTACGAGGCAGCTAGACCGTAGGACGGCTAGTTGTGCATCGCACTAGAATGCCGTTTTACTTTAAGTCTGTTTAATAAAACGTTAATATTGATGCGGGAGTGGGTCACCTAGGAGATGACGGCTAACTATAAATCCAATAAGTAAACGAGAGTAGACAATAATTAAATAACAAATAATCTCATATATTAGAAATTCCTCAGAGAGTATCTTAAATTTAAGGGGTAACGGGGGGGCCCTTAAATACTAGAGGCCGGCGAAGCGGCATAAAACATAGTTAATCTCAATTAGAACAAACAATAATTAACATTAAAAATAATATAAAACTCAGCTGTATAGATGACTCTGTTGATGATGGTGAGTGGACTGTATGAGATCTTGTGGTAATGATGTCGAACATCTGAGTATGACGAGTCAGAGTGTAAATCCAGGTACGTAATGGCAGATGAGAACAGGATACGGCAATGATAATGTTTAGTGATGGTCAGGGCCCAATCTCTAGTGGCGTGCAAGGGCACGTAAACTTTGAGCACAAGGGTGCAATAAACAAATAATAAAAAACTATGGCGTACAACGGCCGAACAATTTACTATTCAAGCGAGGGCGCTTGCAACAGAAAAAAGAGTGACACAAAAAACAATTGACAGACTGACTTATGACAATGTACTGTCCATGGATGAAAAACGACACGGAGGTCATCGATTTGCTGTGATGGGTGGGCAAGGGGGTGAGTAAAGCAAGATGCTGGTGATCAGCTGTCCCACCAAATAATATAATCAATGATCTTTATAACAACTGGTCAACTAGATCCTTCTAAAGGCGTTCTGTACCATACAGAATTCATCGGGACTTTTATCCCAAACAATTAAATTCATTGTGCTGAAAAATATAAATTTTACTGTATAACTCTAGAAATAACCCATTATCTGTTTATTCACTTTTTGGTGTTTTTACGCGGCTATTCATCATCTACTACTACTGTTTTTCACGGCCATTCTTGTGTATTTTCAACAGTCATTTAATTGTAAGTATAATTTTTTTTAAATTGTCATAATGTCTTAACCCTTCAATGCATTTATTTATTTTTAAAAATCGATAATACTGATAAATTTCACAAAGTTTTTTCATAAATAAAATTTGTTTACTATAATTCGAAATATTTATATTAAGTATATTATCAATAAATAACTAAAATTATAATATTTTAAGTAATACAAATACGAATTTTTAGGTCATTAAATATATTCAAAAACCCGTTCCAGTGTCTTTTTAAAGTATATTTCTGTTTTCGTGTATTGAACCAAAGTAAGTTATTATCTAACCACCACTATTCAGTTATAAATGTACTTATAAGTTTACAATAATTTTAATCATTCAAAATGAAATTACCAAAGAGTTAATTTTACACTTTCCACCTCACTGTATGTGTAAATATTGTGATGAACAAATACTTACATGGCCAGTGTAAATTAAGTGTTGTATATATAGTTTTGTAAATATATTTGAATATTATAAATTATTATGTTGAAAAATGTTAAATAAATATGTAAATATGTTGTATTAATGGTATGTGTGTGCATTCGTTTTAACTAACTTAAAAAAAAAAAATGTATTTATTTCCTTATTAAATAATTTAATGGCAACAATGTAGTAACTATAAGGCGTTTGTCACATTTTTAGCGGGTGAATGTGTTAGTATTTATTATGTTGTAAAGGTTAAAGATTATCGTCTTGTGTAAAACATATGTGTGTGTGTGGGTGATACGCTCCGCCACACACTCAATGATTTCTACAATATATGATGACGAATAGATTATAAACAACTGTATTATTAAAAAAAAAAAAAAACAACTCAGTTTATAAGTGGTTAGAGGAGTACACAAAGCTGTAGGAGTGCATCGACTGTATTGTAGACTAGTAATTTATCTTAAACATAAACAAATGGAGAGAGGAGAGGTGTAGTATGCTATAAGAGCATACCGATATGTATATCAGATTAATGGTCTCGTGGCAAGCGGATGGAGGTGACAAAAAAAAAAAAAAAATTTCAAAGCACTAGCTGCATCCGTTTTTGTGTTACGTGCAATTTTCGGAGAATCTGTATTACGCGGTATCCTCCTGCGTGTCATTCTGTGGCTGATGGTAGTAGTTATTGTTAGAAATGTACATATCAGTGTCGAGTTATACACCATTAATACGACATTCACCATACACACGGTTAACTAATGTATTAATTTTTCAATAGTTGTTATCATGTCGTTTGTATGCGGTTGTGGGTCTTCATTTGTCGATAGTACTGGTTTGAATGTTCATTGTAGTATGAATCAGGGTCACCGTCAAACTGTTATTTCAGGGAAACGATATTTGTCTGCGCCTGCGGGTAGGGTGACCAAACGCGCGTGCATGCACGTTGCAGGGACCGGCTTTGTTCCGATAGAATCTGCACTACGCGGTCGAGTTATACATTATTTTTTGAAAAATGAAACGACTATTGACGAAATTGACGATTTTATTCGATACGTGAGTGACGATTTAACCACCGTACTAAATGACGTCACCAAGCACGGTATAATAAAATTCAACGTTGTACTGCACACAACTTACATACACCAAGTTATGGGTGAAATGAGAGACGTATCGTTTAAAACGCGTAACAAAACTGTCGATTCAGGTACCGTATATGCCGCCGTTTTTGATGGAATCACGGAGAAGCTCGTGTACGAACAACAGGAAATGGAGACCCGAGGTAGCGGGTGGTCGCTATTATTCATAGACGGACTGCTGTTGAGAGTCACGAAAATTACACCATTTAGCGGTGACTCGTACGTTGAACTTCCACAGTGTATCAAACAAAAATTTGCGGTCATAAACGTAAGAAACGCCGACCAGCAGTGTTTTAAATGGGCGATTTTATGTAAGTACAACAAGAACAAAAAAAATAAAGATCAATGGAATGCAGGTTACATTGATCTGGAAAANAATGGAATGCAGGTTACATTGATCTGGAAAAATCCACAAATATACGTTTTGATGGCTTGACATTGACTTTCCTACACCATTGAAACAAATTATTCGATTTGAACGTAATAACCCGTCAATGTTGATCAATGTATTTGCGTTGGACGATAAAAATAACGTGTATCCGTTGCGTATCACTAAATCGCGTACGAGCACCGATCATGTTGATTTACTTTACGTTACCGAGCCGGGAAACAGCCACTATTGTTATATATCAAATTTCTCGAGACTCGTGTCAAAACAACGAACCGAGGGCAAACGACAGGAGTACTATTGTAAACGTTGTTTAAACGCATTTACCAATCAACCGTTAAAGACTCAACCGAGCGGACAAGCGGGGGTGGATGAGCACATTAAAATGTGTGGAAAGTTCAAGGAAGCGCGAGCCGTCCTTCCCGCACCCGACTCCGANTGCCATCCTTCCCGCACCCGACTCCGACCAGTCGGTACTGCGGTTCAAAAACACAAGGCGAGAGGAGTCGGTTCCAGTGGTTGTGTACGCAGACATGGAGAGTTTGTTGGTTCGTGCCGAGCAACAAGTGTCCAAGTACTGTACGGTTACACAAGATCACCAGGCGATGATCTACTGTTTCTATGTGGTACGCCATTCTAAGGTGTTGCCGAAAAATATTTGCGATGGACTACCAAACGAACCGGTACTGTACCGGGGACTGGATGCGGTCAAACACTTTATCACGACGTTGGTAACCATTGGTAAACGCATATCGGACATAATGAATGTGAACATCGATATGACGCCACTGACACCGGAGGAACAACTACGTTTCGATACAACGAATAATTGCGAGTTGTGTTCAATTAGGTTCACGGATAAAGTAAAAAAAGTCAAGGATCACAACCACTGGACGGCTCGGTTTCCTTCCGTTTTGTGTAACAAATGCAACCTGTAACGACGTCCACCGGCCTTTATCATACACGGTCTGTCCAACTACGACTCGCACATGATTATCCCAGAATTGGCGTACGACGATAAAAACATATATATCATTGCACAGTCCGAAAAAAAGTACATCATGTTCAGCAAGACCATAGATGATTATTTTCGTATCCGGTTCATAGATTCCTATCGGTTTCTACAAGCTAGTTTATCTAAGCTGACCGCCACATTGTCGACACCGGATTTCGTGCATACACACAAAGTGTTTGAATCGCTGGAGTTGGTCACCCTAAAATCTGTTTTTCCGTACGAGTACGTCGACTGTTGGGAGAGGCTCGAAGAAACACGATTGCCGCCCCGTGACCAATTTTACAGCTCGATCACGCATCAGACGGTGTCCGAGGAAGACTATGAACACGGTAAAAAAATGTGGCAACACTTCAGTTGCAACACTCTCGGTGATTACAGCGACAAGTATTTACTTGTTGACGTAATGGTATGTTTTTTTTTTTTTATATAATTTATTTCCGAATCGTATGTAATAACTTTTGTTGTTTGATGTAGATACTGGCCGATGTGTTTGAAAAATTTCGGAAGGAAAGTCTGACAAATTATAAACTCGATCCCGCACATTATTTTTCGTGTCCGGCATTGTCGTTCGATGCAATGTTGAAGTACACGGACGCATACATTGAACTATTGACGGACCCGGATATGTTGTTGATGTTCGAAATGGGTATACGCGGAGGTTTACGCAAGTTAATCAGCGGTATGCTCGAGCAAACCACCCAGATGTCCCCGACTACAACCCCGATTTGCCTCACAAATACCTTCAGTATTTGGACGCTACTAATTTGTACGGGACAGGTATGTATATTTAATGTAATTTTATTTATATAAAAAAATATTGTAATTTTCTATTCTTTTTTTACAGCCATGATGGAACCTATTCCGTTTGGATATTTTGAGTGGTCGACGGCAACGCTGGAAGAAGTACTGAACACCCCCGACGACGGTGATTACGGATACCTGGTGGAAATCGATGCACATTATCCTCGTGAATTGCACGATTTACACAATGATTTACCATTTTTTCCGGTAAACGAGCGATCACCGTTGTCGTCTTCGAAACACAGCAAGTTGATGACCACGTTACAACCAAAACGTGGTTATATCGTGCACTACCGCGCACTAAAACTAGCTGTGAAACACGGTGTGATCATAAAAAACTGCATAAATGTATAAAATTTATGCAATCCCGCTGGTTGGCACCGTACATTCAGTTGAACACGGAATTGCGTAAAAAAGCGACCACCACATTTGGACAAAACATGGCTAAACTGATGATCAACTCAAACTATGGTAACATATAATTAATTTTCCTAACTTCGATTGTAATTTTTTTTTAACTTATTTGTTTCGTGTTCAACAGGAAAAACATTGGAGAACGTACGGAAACACCAAAACATACAACTCGTGTGCAACCCAAAGAAACTGTCGAGATTAGCGGCAAAACCGTCGTTTAGTCACACCATCGTATTCAACAAAAATCTGGTTGCCGTGCACATGTATAAGGAGAAGATCAATTTTTACAAACCCATTTTTATTGGACAGGCCATATTGGATATAAGTAAATGTATAATGTACAAGTTCCATTACGAGGTTATGATGCCGTTGTACGGACCCGAGCGACTTCTACTCTGTTACATGGACACCGATAGTTTCATTTACTTGATAACGACCAACTGATTCCACGATGATTTGAAAAAGTACTTACTAGAATATTTCGACACGTCGAATTACCCGATCGATCACCCTTGTTACACCGATCGACGAAAAAAACAACCGGGCACGTTTACTGATGAATGCAAGGGTAAGCATATACAAGAAATTATCGCATTGTTACCCAAAGTGTACGCTTATTCAATAGCCATACAAAATTACTACGACAGGTTGTTGGTTACGTGGCAAACGGACGAGGTGAAGCGATTGAAAGGCATGAGCATGGGTGTGGTGAAACATGAAATCAAAATGGTTGTCTATTTGAATTGCTTGCGTGGTACACTCAAGCAAACCCGCAGGGAAATGTCCGTAATACGCACGAAACACCATAGTGTTTCGACGGTTGAAATTAATAAACTCGCGTTGGTCAACAACAACAACTACGATAAGCGGGCGTTAATCGGTGACGAAGGAGAGTACAAGGACGTGTATACAAAAGCGTGGGGGCATTATTCTCTGGTCGATGATGACCACAATGACGACGACGAAGAAACAAATTAAACTCAAAGTGTAAATTATTTATATTTAATAAAATAAATCGATACATTTTTTGTAATTTTTTAACCAATTTTTTTATAACAATATGTAAATAAATGAAATTGAAACGCAAACTCGGTATGGGATTAAAAAAAAAAAAACGGTAGCACAGTGGGGTCGAGGCACAGTGTGGACGAGGCATAGATGGGACAAGTATAGATGATATCTGACAGTGATTAAAATCACTATCATAAGAAACGCTTCGATGCAAATCTGTAGATAGTGTTTCATTTAGAGAAATTGGTGGATTATTCCAAAAGCAACATCAACTCTTATTTCTTTAATTATATCCTGATTAGTAGTTCTTTGATTTTAAAATATAATATATGAATAAATACTAATTATAGTTTTTAAATTCAGTATGATATTGTGAGGCCAGATATGATGTATGGTTCATAGTGTTGGGCGGTTGTTAAGAAAGTAGAGCAGAGAATAAGTGTAGCAGAGATGAGAATGCTTAGTTGGATGAGAGGAGTGACTAGAGAAGATAGGATAAGGAACGAGCATATAAGAGGAAGTAAAGGTGTTGCGTCAATTGTGGATAAGATGACAGAAAATAGATTTAGATTGTTTAGTCATGCTATGAGGAGAGAAGAATCGGAAGCTGTAAGAACAGTTATAAAAAATGAATTTTGAAGGAAAAAGAGATAGAGGAAGACCAAAAAATAGATGGAGGGATGCTATTGAATGCGATTTGAGAACAGCTCATGTGAGCGTAGAAGATGTGGGAGATCGTGTCAAGTGGAATCTTAGGATAAGGGTTTCCGACCCCAAGCAGTTGGAATTAAGGCAAAGAAAAAAAAAAGATTACCAGAAATTCCGGTGGCAATTGACATAATATGATTGTTGTTTGGGAATGTACAATTCAGCGTTTAGTTGGGTTTAAACAATATAGAGTCAAATCAATTACCTACTCTATCGGTTGTATCTTAATATACACTACACTTAAATGATACTATAAATAAATAAACTCACACATACACACATATGCATTTATAACATTGTGTCTAACGTAAGTGTAACATGATAAAAAGTAACCGTAAAATGAAAAAAATGGAATATAAATTTTAGTACTCATATTAAATGTAATGTAACTCGAAAAATATTTGTTTAAATGAAAAACTATAAAATNAATGCTCAATTTCAATCAATGAGGACAATTAGTATGTCATTATACATATTTTAATTCAACTATTAATAAAATAAAATTTGCTTGGGAATTTTTTAAGAAATTTTTCCTTTGTTGACTGGCCTAGATGTCAATTTTAAACTTGTAATTGAGCTAAAAGTTATGATAATATATTCAATTTTTTTTACTATAAACTTTCATAAATCTTTATCAAAAATTTTTCATCAACTCTAAAGAACCAAAAAAATAGGCTAAAAATAAAAATTTGGACTGATTATTTTTAACATATTAAAAATCAAATCAGTAATAATTTGAAAACAATTTTTTTTTTCTTTTAATTATTATTTTATATATATAATTAGTAATAATATAAAANATTTTATATGTAATTAGTAATAATATAAAAAATTAGAACTGATAGATAAAGTCTTATTGCAGATTTGAAAACAACGTGAAAATTTGATTTAGAAAAGTATATTTTTGCTTCTGATGAAAGTTCTTTGAAGTCCAGTGCATTCATTTATAGTAACAAACAGTTTTTATTGATAATTATTGTATCAAGCCTTTTAAAATTTTATACACGTAAAAGTAAAGCAAAATATAACTTCTTTATTAGTTTTATAATTTTTCCGTTTAAATACAATATTAAATTATTAAATATCAATTTCATATTAAATTTAAAAACTAGAATTAGTATTTATTGATATATTATATTTTAAAATCAAAGAACTACTAATCAGGATATAATTAAAGAAATAAGAGTTGATGTTGCTTTTGGAATAATCCACCAATTGCCTAATTAAAACAAAAAAAAAAAAAGTTTGTTGGGAATTTTTTCTGCTATTCTGCAAAATTACTCCTTCGTTGACTAGAATGAATCATTAAATAGAAAATTTTATGAGAATTAAAACAATGTTATTTTTAAGATTAATATGCAGTCAGAAAGTTTTATAATTATTATTTATTGTAAATTTATCAGAAAAACTCATTATTTTTTGCATTTTTATCGTAATAGAACACTTAAATAGAAATCATAGTAATCATTTCTAAGTAATTTTTGATATTTAAAAAGATTCTACTATTGAAATATCCAGAACTGAATTAATTTTAATGATTTACTTTAACTAAAAAAAAAAAAGTTAATATTTTGAATCCCTCTTGTGGGCAGGTAAAGAGTTAGATTTAAAAAAAAAAACCAAATGATAGATAAAGACATGCATCTAAATAAAAAAAAAATATACTGATTTGGTCATTTTTGATAAAGTTGTAACAGTTAACAAAGTTAACTTACAAGTTTTATACACTGGACTACAAGGAACTTCCATTAGGAACAAAAATATACTATTCTAAATCAGCTTTTCGCGATGTTTTCAAATGTGCAATTACACTTTTTCTATCACTTCTAAGTTTGAATATTATTAAAAAATAGTATTTACATATAAAAAAAGCTAAAAATAATTAAGAACAAAAAAAATTGTTTTAAATTAATGCTGATTTTGATTATTAATATGTTAAAAATAAGGAAAATGACATATTTAACCTATTTTTTTAATCGTTTAAAGTAGATTGTTGTAAATGTATATAATAAAAAAAAATAATTTATTTTTCCATAACTTTTAGCTGAATTGGCAAGTTTGACATTGACATCATAAAATAGAAAATTTTATGACAATTAAAAATATTGTATCGTTAAGATCAATATGCAGTCAGAAAGTTTTATAATTATTATTTATTGTAAATTTATCAGAAAAACTCAATATTTTTTGCATTTTTATCGTAATAGAACACTTAAATAGAAATCATAGTAATCATTTCTAAGTAATTTTTGATATTTAAAAAGATTCTACTATTGAAATATCCAGAACTGAATTAATTTTAATGATTTACTTTAACTAAAAAAAAAAAAGTTAATATTTTGAATCCCTCTTGTGGGCAGGTAAAGGGTTAGATTTATAAAAAAAACCAAATGATAGATAAAGACATGCATCTAAATAAAAAAAAATATACTGATTTGGTCATTTTTGATAAAGTTATAACAATTAACAAAGTTATAAGTTTTATACACTGGACTACAAGGAACTTCCATCAGAAACAAAAATATACTATTCTAAATCAACTTTTCGCGATGTTTTAAAATGTGCAATTAGACTTTTTCTATAACTTCTAAGTTTTAATATTATTAAAAAATAGTTTTTACATATAAAAAAAAATAATTAAGAACAAAAAAAATTGTTTTAAATTAATACTGATTTGATATAATATTTAATATTAATTTGATTATTAATAAGTTAAAAATAAGGAAAATGACATATTTAACCTATTTTGTTAATCGTTTAAAGTTGATTGTTGTAAATGTTTATAATAAAAAAAAAAAATTTATTTTACCATAACTTTTAGCTCAATTGGTAAGTTTGACATTGACATAATTAAATAGAAAATTTTATGACAATTAAAAAAATTGTATCGTTAAGATCAATATGCAGTCAGAAAGTTTTATAATTACTATTTATTGTAAATTTATCAGAAAAGCTCAATATTTTTTTGCATTTTTATGGTAATAGATAACTTAAATAGAAGTAATAGTAATAATTTCCTAGGAACTTTTGTTGTTTGTTGAAAAGATTCTATAATTGAAATATTGAGAACTTAATTAATTTTAATGATTTACTTTAACTAAATGATCCAATTAAAACAAAGTTTTTAAAAAGATTTACTCAATTGAGCGTATTATAACATTTGATTATATTTGTAAAAATCAATTGTTAATTCAGGAGAAAAAACAATCATTTTTTTTAGAAATGATTTATATAGCAACATGTTACAAAAAAAATTGTAATATTATAGTCTAGTAGTAGCACACACAAATACAGTAAAAAATTTNTTTGAATATTATAGTCTAATAGTAGCACACACAAACAGAGTAATAAAATTATTAAATTACAAAGTAAAATGATTTAATTTTGTAGTTGAAACCTATCATATCATACTTCATTCGTTCATAAATATTTTGAAAACATTAGAAATTAATGATTTTAATTGTTTTTATGGAGAACATGTAATAACTAACAGTTTAATTTATAAATTAGAATTTTTTTTTCAATTTTTAAGGGTAATATCTTCAACTAGATACGAATTGTAGTCATTTGACGTATCGTTGAAAAAATTAGGTCAAGTTAGAGCAGAGAAAATAAATGATAGTCACAAAAAAATATCTTCTCAGCTTTGCATCGAAGCTAAAACTTAAAATATAGTAAAATAATTTTAATACGAATAAGAAATTTCTTCTTGCAAGGGGCGACTAAAGTGATGGGATCCTTGATCTTTATTGAAGTTATTGAATCTAAATGTGATAAAAATCAAACGAGTTAAAATTTATACTAACTTAAAAAGAATTAAGAAAAAATGCAAAAAATTCATTGCCATACGCGGGTTGGAACCTCGTACCCCAACGTGTAAAACATAAGCAACCATACGTCGCTAACGTCAATTGAAAAAATTGGTTATTTAAGCTAGTTCAAATTTCAAAGTTATTTCTCTCGATTTAAAAGAAGCAAACAAATTAAAATAAGTTTTACTTTCTATGCTATATTAATTTTAATTTATATAATATTTATAAAAATCTGTACTCCCCTTGTCAGGTATTTTAAAATAAAATAAAATACAAAACCCAGAATTTTAACACAAAAATAGCAATTTGTTGAATACGGTAGTTATTTTTACCATGAAGACAAATCCAGAGGTCAAATTTTTTTTTTTCAAATTAAAGTATATTACATAAGCTTTAATTTAAGGTATATATAAAATTGTCAGTCTTTCCGGAACATTTTCAAAAGTTAAGTTGAAAAAGTTCTACTTTCTATACGCATTTTAAAAGGTTTGCACCCCCCCTGTATAAAGGGAAATGGTCCGATTTTAAAAAAAAGTATGTCGAATGAAAGAAGTATATATAAAGTATTTATCATTAAAGAATAAAGTTGATTCATGCATTTTTTAAAAAGTTATAGCAACATAATGTTAAAAAATGTAAAATATAATATCAAGAATTTTTTCACAAAAATAGCATATTTTTGCATACGGTAGTCATTTTCACCATGAAGACAAGTCCAGAGGTCAAATTTTTTTTTTTCAAATTAAAGTATATTACATTAGCTTTAATTTAATATATATATAAAAGTGTCAGTCTTTCCGGAACATTTTCATAAGTTAAGTTAAAAAAGTTCTACTATCTATACGCATTTTAAAAGGTTTGCACACCCCATGTATAAAGGGAAATGGTCTGATTAAAAAAAAAAGTATGTCGAATGAAAGAAGTATATATAAAGTATTTATCATGAAAGAATAAAGTTTATTCATGCTTTTTTTAAAAAGTTATAGCATCATAATGTTAAAAAATGTAAAATATAATATCATGAATTTTTTCAAAAAAATAGCATATTTTTGCATACGGTAGTCATTTTCACCATGAATACAAGTCCAGAGGACAAATTTTTTTTTTTCAAATTAAAGTATATTACATTAGCTTTAATTTAAGATATATATAAAAGTGTCAGACCTTCCGGAACACTTTCAAAAGTTAAGTTGAAAAAGTTCTACTTTCTATATGCATTTTTTATATTTGAAGCCCCCCCATATATAGGGAAATAGTCTGATTTAAAAAAAAAGTATATCCAATGAAAGATGTATATAAATACTACTTCTCATGAAAAAATTGTATTGATCCATACATTTTTTAAAAAGTTATAGCACTTTAAAGTAAAAAATGTAAATTATAAAATCGAAAATTTTCACACAAAAATAGCATTCGGTAGCCGTTTTCACCATGAAGACAAGTCCAGAGGTCAAATTTTTTTTTTTCAAATTAAAGTACATTACATTAGCTTTAATTTAAGATATATATAAAAGTGTCAGACCTTCCGGAACATTTTCAAAAGTTAAGTTGAAAAAGTTAATTTTTTGTGAAAAAGTTGTCATTTTAAATCCCCCCCTGTGGGCAGGTTAAGTGTCAGATTTACAAAAAAAATATACCAAATGATAGGTAAAGACATCAAGCATCTATATAAAAAAAAATTTTGAAACCCTTCCTGTGGGCTGTTAAAGGGTCAAATGTTCACGAAAATATCTAAAATGATAGGTAAATATCTAAGGTATCTATAAAAAAAAAAAATTATTTTGATTCGATCATTTTAAAATAGTTATGGCACTTTTAAGTAAAAAAAATTGAAAAAAAAAACTAGCACAGGGGGGTCGCGGCACAGTTGTGACGTGGTATAGTTGGATCAAGTATAATGATATCTGACAGTGATTAAAATCACTATCAAAAATAAACGCTTCGATGCAAATCTTTAGATAGTGTTTAATTTTAAAAAAATTGGTGTTTTATTCCAAAAGCTACTTGATCTGCTGGTTCCTTATTAATATCTCGATTAAGATAAAGTATGTCGAATGAAAAAGGGTTTATTAAAAAATATTATTTCTCATAAAAAAATTGTGTGGATCCATAAATCACTTTTCAATATATCATAGCATTATAACGTTAAAAATGTAAAAAATAAAATCGAGAATTTTCACACGAAAATAGCATTCGGTAGCCATTTTCGCCGTGAAGACAAGTCCAGAGGTCAAATTTTTTTTTTTCAAATTAAAGTATATTACATTAGCTTTAATTTAAGATATATATAAAAGTGTCAGATTTTCCGGAACATTTTCAAAATTTAAGTAAAAAAAGTAAATTTTTTGTGAAAAAGTTGTCATTTTAAATCCCCCCCTGTG
This sequence comes from Daktulosphaira vitifoliae, assembly GCF_025091365.1. Taxonomy (NCBI): domain Eukaryota; kingdom Metazoa; phylum Arthropoda; class Insecta; order Hemiptera; family Phylloxeridae; genus Daktulosphaira; species Daktulosphaira vitifoliae. The sequence goes on from NW_026099573.1 coordinate 46,510,885, forward strand.
GGCAGGTTAAGTGTCAGATTTACAAAAAAAATATACCAAATGATAAGTAAAGACATCAAGCATCTATATAAAAAAAAATTATATTGATATGTTCATTTTTGAAAAAGTTACGGCAGTTTTTAGTAAAAAAAATTGAAAAAATTTCGAAAATTAGCGATTTTTAAATTTGTAATTTTTTTGGAGGTTTCCCCCATTTACGGGGAACGAGGGAATTTTTTTCAATTTTTAAGGGTAATGTCTTCGACTAGATACGATTTGTGATCTTTTGACATATTGTTCATCAAAATCGGTCCAGCGAGAGCTGAGAGTGAGCGTTCACAGACACACAAAAAAAAAAAAACACATCATAGTAAAATTAATTCCTTCTCAGCTTCGCATCGAAGCTAAAATAAGGGTGAACGTATGAAGTATTTAACCACTACTCAAAAAAAAAAACATTTTTAAGATTATTATTTTTTAGAATAAATTTTGTTAACAATGATAAATCAATTACTCTGCTATTACTTATACAATACCCTAAAGCTATTTAAAAATATTTTAATATAATTTCACACAATTTTTTCTAAAATTTTATACAAATTTATCAAATTTCAATCTTTGTGAAAAATAATTAATATTTTTAAATTTTAAAGTTTAAAAAAGTTTATTGGAGTGCATGACCGATTTTAAACTACTTCTGCAAATTAAAAGGGTATACACGAGGCGGAGATAATTTATGGGAAGAGGATGGGATAAAAACATAACCCCCCTTCCCAATATTTTAATTAAATAATTTGATTCCATAAAAAAATATTTTATAATGGATATACAATGTATAACAACTAACGTAATATTTAATTTGTTTTTAAAGGGAGGGGGTGGTTACATCTATGATTTGCTAGAATCATTAAAACTTTGAAGACGTTGAATTCTTTTTTTTTTTAGATTGACGTTTGAGGATTCCGAAAATGGTTGTCACGAGCCAAGTTTTATTTAAATACCTTTATAAAATCCATTCATGTATATTAAATACTTGAACAAATATGAAATTTGTAATTGTTTATTACAAAATTCTTACAAAGAAAAAGATTCACTAAAAAGAATAAAATAAATCATATTAAAATTAGAATATAGTCAATGTATTAGGATAATAATTTACAATTGTTATTTTTAGTCAGTACCACCCCAGGCTTACTTACGTTTATCACTGAAGTAGCTTAGTATATGTTTAATATTATAACCGACAATAAGACAGCAGACGCGGTACAGAATACAACAGTAAGGAGCGAAGCAATTTATTTTAGTGGTGGAATAGTAGTAGTAGTGATTTCAGAACTGTTATTTCCCTAAAGCAATAACTGCTAATAAAAATGATTAATACTAGTGATTGCTAGTTTTCTTTATCAATATTATTATTTTTCAGGATCACATTGTTAACTGCCACAATCTACTAAGTCAGATTTAACGTTTTAATTAATTAAATTAACTATTAGAACGACCATTGTTATTTATTAACAACGTATTATACATTTTAAAATATTTTCTTAGAATACTAGATAACTCCCAGAAATCGAATTTTCGGATAGTTTTACTTTTATCATCTTAAATTACATTGCATTAACTTAAGTTTAATGTAAGTATAAAGAAGACAGGTTTTTTAAAATGTTATGAAATATTGAAAATAAAAAAATTTGCTATGATGATTCTATCCCTTCCCAGTACTTCGGTTAGTGATTTTCAAAAAAATGTATGTTAAAATCTAGAAAACATTTTATAGAACTGAAATTCTTTTTAGATTCGTATATCATTCAAATAAATACATTTTGTGATTTTTTTGATATATATAGTCGTGCAAAATTGGTCCAGTAGAAGCGAAGTAATTGAGTACACGGACAAACAAAAATATTAATTACTAATAGCCTCTTAGCTATGCATTAAAGCTAATAGTTATAAAAATGATCAGTTTCATAATTTCTTTAAAAAATATCAATAGCTGCTATTTTTTACTACTATTTCGAAACAGCAATAGCATATGAAGATGCTACTAAAATAAATAATATTTAATCGCCATTAATTTATTTTTAAATAAATTCGAAAATTTTGATACCAACAGTCAAAGACGCCGCCCTCCACGTTACGACATTCGGGTTGCTACTCAACTGTGTTACATTATATGCCCGTCACTGTGGGTCGTGCTGTTCAACATCAACCGTTTGCTGTTCTGATGTTGATTATGAAACACGTCGATACACGTTTGTTTATCTTGAGTGATACCAACTCCAACAATATCAAACATTTGTATTATAATCTTTATAAATCGATTTTATTCTAATTCTGATCTAATTTATTTTACTATTTTTAGTGAATTTTTTCATTGTATATTTATTGGTGGGTATTTTTTATTTATACTTTTTGGTGCATATCTTATTATATAATAGAACAAGGAAAAAAACGCTTTTCTGGGAAAATTACTTAGCGTGCTCGAATTTTCAAAATTGTTTTTTTCGACGAAAGTACTCGGTCACCAGACTCCGGGAAAATTATTGGTGAAGGTCGGAAAATTTTTGCCGCTCGCCCGCGAGCGTTTTAAAATTTCGAGCGTTTTCGAGAAAAACGCTCGCTGACGCCAGCGTTTTACGACTTCAGGTTTGAAATTTTCATCAGACCCGCCCAATGACATTTCTGAGATGTGATAAAAAAATCAATTCAATCCGTTCATTTTTCACCGTTTTACGAGCTTTTTTTTTTTCATGCGCTCGAGACGCCAGGGCGCGCCGCCCGAAATTCTTGCGACACTTTACGACATGAAAACGATTTTTTTTACGATTTGCAATCATACCACGGCGTTCTGTACGTGCCAAGGAAGCGCCAAAAATCGGAAAATCCCAGATCCGACAAAAACTTTGGCCGCTACGAGCGTTTGAAATTCATCAAATTTTAACGGAAAATGACGATTTTTCTGTTTGCTAATAATACACATGTACGCGTCCTATTATATCTTATTATATAATAGAACAAGGAAAAAAACGCTTTTCTGGGAAAATTACTTAGCGTGCTCGGATTTTCAAAATTTTTTTTTTCCACGAAAGTACTCGGTCACCAGACTCCGGGAAAATTATTGGCGAAGGTCGGAAAATTTTTGCCGCTCGCCCGCGAGCGTTTTAAAATTTCGACCGTTTTCGAGAAAAACGCTCGCTGACGCCAGCGTTTTACGACTTGAGGTTTGAAATTTTCATCAGACCCGCCCAATGACATTCCTGAGATGTGATAAAAAAATCAATTCAATCCGTTCATTTTTCACCGTTTTACGAGCTTTTTTTTTTTCATGCGCTCGAGACGCCAGGGCGCGCCGCCCGAAATTCTTGCGACACTTTACGACATGAAAACGATTTTTTTTACGATTTGCTATCATACCACAGCGTTCTGTACGTGCCGAGGAATCGCCAAAAATCGGAAAATCCCAGATCCGACAAAAACTCTGGCCGCTACGAGCGTTTGAAATTCATCAAATTTTAACGGAAAATGACGATTTTTCTGTTTGCTAATAATACACATGTACGCGTCCTATTATATCTTATTATATAATAGAACAAGGAAAAAAACGCTTTTCTGGGAAAATTACTTAGCGTGCTCGGATTTTCAAAATTTTTTTTTTCCACGAAAGTACTCGGTCACCAGACTCCGGGAAAATTATTGGCGAAGGTCGGAAAATTTTTGCCGCTCGCCCGCGAGCGTTTTAAAATTTCGACCGTTTTCGAGAAAAACGCTCGCTGACGCCAGCGTTTTACGACTTGAGGTTTGAAATTTTCATCAGACCCGCCCAATGACATTCCTGAGATGTGATAAAAAAATCAATTCAATCCGTTCATTTTTCACCGTTTTACGAGCTTTTTTTTTTTCATGCGCTCGAGACGCCAGGGCGCGCCGCCCGAAATTCTTGCGACACTTTACGACATGAAAACGATTTTTTTTACGATTCGCAATCATACCACGGCGTTCTGTACGTGCCGAGGAAGCGCCAAAAATCGGAAAATCCCAGATCCGACAAAAACTCTGGCCGCTACGAGCGTTTGAAATTCATCAAATTTTAACGGAAAATGACGATTTTTCTGTTTGCTAATAATACACATGTACGCGTCCTATTATATCTTATTATATAATAGAACAATTTTTTTTTTAAGTCCACGCGCATGGTTGTATTATGCGTAGTGATTCATTTCTGCTGATACGTATTATGAACCTTATTTATATGGTGTATTATGTATTATTATTAGAACACTATTTTGCATTTGCCCTATTTTTGTCAAGGAATGTTATATGTTATATATAAATTTCATGACGTTATAATTATTTAAGTTTGTACTTTCATTATAAGAACAGTACTAAGTACAGAGTTAATAATTTTCTTTTTTCTCATATATGATGTATGAGACTATGAGTTTATCTTTTGAATTGGGGTTCATCTATGATAACTATGATGTTCATCGTTAAATCGCAGTTACCAATATATTTATCAAAATTAATTATTTATTTTTATTTTTAATATTAATTTTATTTTAATATTAATTTTAATTTAAATTTACAGTGTGCCACTTATAAACACAATTATTTTAATTAGATTATCAATAATTTTTGTGTATAACAGGGTTGTATTTAAGAGAGATTGGCCCCTCCTTGAACAAGTGCTAACAATATTTTTTTAGGCAACTTCTAATATATAAGGACCTAATATCCTTTTTTTTCATCATTACTTTAATTTTAGCAAAACAATTTTTATAACATGTTTAACAAAGTAAAAAATATTAAATTTCCTTCTAAAATAATTTTTGAGTAGGCCTAAAGGGAATACCTCATTAAGAGGCTTCAACCTTATACCCAATACATTTTACTATATTCTCTTTTTGAATTTTCCTGATTTTAATAATAACATTTTTAGATATAGTTTTCTATAGTTTTCACTGATTCTGAAGTAATATTTTTTCTGAAAAACACTTATCGTGCCCGGCGTAGCCGGGTACTTTTACCGTAATCAGTGGCCTACTTATGATGACGGCCCGAAGAGGCTTACGCGCCGAAGTCGCGTAAGGCTCGAAGGGCCCCGGGTCTGGGGCGGAGCCTTGTTTTTAATATTTTATAATATTAACTAATAATATTACAAAACAATATTTACAATAAAGAAATACTTTATTGTATTTGAAGGTTTGATGAAACAATAATTAGATGGTCTTAAAAATATACATAACAAAGTGAGGCATGAATAATACATGTGTTATATATTTAGATTATTTCTTTAGAAACTTAGGATTATGATCATAATTGTGCTACTTGACAAATTTAATTAATTTTTAGCAAAGGTAACTACTTTAAGCATATAATAAAATTCACATGACACATGTGTTTCATGGTAAACTATCAACTTTAAATTGTGATTTTAGCTTCGGTGCGAAGCTGAGAAGGTATTGGTTTTACTATGTGTTTTTTTTTTGTGACTGTTACCAATTTTTCTCAGCTCTCAACGAACGGATGTATTTCAACGATACGTCAAAAGATCACAAATCGTATCTAGTCGAAGGCATTACCCTCAAAAATCGCTAATTTTCAACATTTTTTTTTCTTAAATCTGCCATAACTTTTTCAAAAATGAACAAATCAATATAATTTTTTTTTTATAGATGCTTTATGTCTTTACCTATCTGTAATAAGCTTCGACTATAGTTTTATCGTCTCTTGCACCGTGTTTCCCTACTCACACAAATGTTGTCTACATAAGTACTGAACAATAACGCGATCAGTCGGAAATTCACCACAGTCATATTCAGCTATACGTTGCAAGACATGAATAGTAGAAAAGAGCAAACATTTCACACCGGAGTCCGCCGTATTTAGCTGAATTTTACCTAACTGGACGCGAGGCGACGCGCGCCACAATATATGATCAGGTAACATTAAAATTTGCCTAATAATTTCATTAATATCAGCCACAAAGACATATCGTGATAACCGAAACAATGTTAGAGCGTCCATAACATCAGGTTGTAATTTGATCTAACGAAGTCACGGAAAATGCTTAATCCGACGTGTCAAAAACCACTCTTAATTTGACATCGACTCTTGAAGGTTTGTATACGTCATAATATGCGATCCTTCCGATGTAGCCGGAGACATGTGGCCCAAGGTCAAATATTCAGACATAAATGCGCAATAAGACTCGCGAAAACGCCTCCAATTTATTGTCCAAAGACGTAAAACATGGCACAGCTATCGCATGTGATTCACAAATTCAATTTAAGGCTCATATACGCGAACAATTGTGACTGCCGATAGTGTCGGACACAACTATTCTGAATGTCGTTGGTTAACTGGTAAGTGGGAGGGGGGTGGATGATAAGCTACGTGGAACATTGACCGGCCTACAAACGTAACTTTTAAACAAATGTAATTATCATTTAAAGCTAATTTAATTAAATATTAATTTATAATCCAATATGAAGATAAAAATGTCCATGATCATTAATTCTATTAAATTTTTTGAAACATTCATGTAAAATTTAATTTTTAGTAAAAATAATTTTTACTATTTTAGACATATGTATTGATAATCCTTGTCATGAGTGTGGGTAATGAAGCCTATGATCATAAAATAAAATTTAATTGTATCAATAAAAAATACCAAATTTATATTTATAAAAATAAAATTACACAAATCGGTTGATAATATTTTATCCTCTTGTCTCGTGATACACCATTATCTTAATAATTTTATTTTACGAAAATGTGATTATTTAAACTGAAGAAAAATAAAATAATATTGTTTATTTTAAGTAACCTATTTTAGAATCATATTATTTTATAATAACTATCCAAATTAATCAAATTCAATAAAATTGTTAGAAAAAAAGGATCAGCAGAATTAGCGAATGGACAAATTTATTCATAAAAAACATGAAATTTATTTACTCTTAATTAATATTATTTACTTAATTTATATTTACAATTTATTATTATTAATTGAACTGATAGAGTACTTAAATAAAAAGTTGTCTTAAATATACAAAAAAATATTTAAGTTTCTTTATAGGAATAACGGTTAACTGCTAAACAAGTCAATCAGTCAAATTATTCTTATCAATTAGTATCCGACACAAATATTAAGCAATTTTCATAATTTTCAGCTACCTTGGTGAATTTCTCAATATCTAATATTTATTTTGACTTGTGATAAAGTAATACAAAAGATTTTATTGCTATAAAAATAATAATATCATTGCTATATGCGTTTTTCGTTTCAATTAGGTAATTTAATGTGATAATAATTTTTCATTAAAATATTCGTACCTATAATCTACTTATAACATAATAAAATTGCGTTCACTTTAATCGTATAGGAAATATAACAAGTACAGACATTTGATGATATCATTTAATGGGTATAAAAATAAATGAACATTTTTCACAAACTTTAAACTTAATAAATTATTTTTTTGTTTGCACACGTCTAAGCACTGTATTTTTGTATGTGAATATTATGATGAATATTGAAAAAATAGATTATTCTAACTTATTTTATTGAACTGTTGATTTTGATTTTTGGGTATATTGATATGAATCTTGGACTAATTATTTTAACATTGTCTTTAATTCAATACAATATTATCACTGTAGATAATAAAATCTGTAAAATAAAACAAAATAATTACTTAAATTATTTAAATGAAGTTGTAGATCATATGTGTACTCAAAATGGATGGAAGTCTATGGAAAACTTATACTTAAACATTGATCCGATGGGAAATATAAATGTTCCAGATTTAATAGGACGACAATTGGACAGAAGTAATTTGATTATTACTTTCTATAATATTGTTCATATTTTAAACTACAATTATAACGAAGTACTTCTAATATTCGTTAAATTGTTAAACGTTATTGTTGATAAATGTAAACACTTTTTGGACGCCGAATTATTAGACAATTTTTTTAATTGTACTAAAGCACTCCAAAAATCAGTAAAAGATTCATTGACAATGTTTGAGAATTTATATAATGCTATTACATTCATAAGATATATAGACCTAAACTTGAAAAATCTAAAAGTTGATGAGTTACAAATTTATCTGTTTACCACAGATGACGATATTTATCAGATAAAAAACCACAAATTTTTTAAAAACGTACAAGACGAGAAATCCTATGATTATCATCAAGTCTTTCTTGATGTTAGTGATTTCATTGTTAATATATCTAAAATTGCAAATAATTTTTTTGAGAAATATAAATTTATTCAAAATATTTATGGGAATGATGATTGCAAAATGATATGTGAAATAGAATATTCATCTCATTCGATAGATTCACCGGATTTTATTTCATTCATGTATCAAAAGGTCAATTCGTTTTACACTGAAACCATAAAGAATAATTACGAGGATCTTGGATTTATTCAATTGATAAATCCAACAATTGATAAGTAAGTATAACTTATTTATTGAGTTCTATATTTATGAGTTTTTTCTATTTTATAATTATAAAATAGGAATAATTTTATTAAATATATTATACAATATGTGTATAAATTATATATAATTCAAAGATTTTTGACTTTCCGATCAAAATTTGTTGTACGTATAATCTGTTTTTGTAGTATCAAATAGCATCATAACATAAAAATAGATTTTTTCGAATTAAATTCTATTCTCAAATTTATTGTTAGGAGTGATTTATAAACAGCATTACTTGTGATTTTGTGTATTGATAAAAATGTTGTTAATAAAATAAATATTGAATATATTATTTATATATTCTTTAATGCAAAAGCCAAAACAGTGAAAACAAAACAGTTAATATGTTAAAGTAGTACTTTAAATAATATTTAAAGTATTTCTTAAAACGTAATATTACTACGTTTTATATGAAAAACATATTCCTATTAAGTGTAATTTTTGTCTTTTATTTTATTATTTTTTTTAATCGATCAATTATTTAAAAACAAAATTAGTCATAATAGTTTGACAAATATTTGATAATTCATTATATACTGATACAATTTTTTGCAGTTAACTAAAATAATTTTATAATATGAAAATAAGCAATTCAAAAGGTAGTTTAGTTTCTTGTTATTAGATCATACGTTATTATTATTAAATATTTTTTGTATGAAAAAAATTAGTTAGTTAATTAGATAATTAGGGGTGTTGTCATTAGCGAAATTAAAGTTTAATTACCCTTATAAGGTATAAGAGATGAAAGTGAAAAAAACTTTGATTGAAAAATTGAGAGAAACATTAACTAAAATAAATAAATAAAACGGTATTAATTTAATGATATTGATAATTATTATTGTTACTCGATTAATTAAGTGGTTCATGATAACTGAATCATTCTGTATGTAACTGTGTGATTTAATGGTTTATGATAAACCGATCACCATGTATAAAATAACATAGTATAAATAAATAAGTAATATCTGCTAATATAAGATAATTTAACTAATTTATTCAAATATCTATACAGATTTAAACCTCCTATAGACCAAACTATTAATCAAGAAGTTGGTATCATGTCACTCAATATTATACTTAGTGAGGGTAGTTGGAGTTCATTTAACCACATAGAAATACAATATGACGATTTGAAAATATGTGCTTCGCGTATTTTTAGAGACCTGGTGACAGATCATAATTTTCATCTTAAAAAAAATTACTTCGCTCAAATGGTGAGATGCAGATTTTATGAAGTGCTTTTAATTTACAATACATCATTATCTGCTTTGAAAATAATGTGTGATAATGAAAAATTTAAAACTATTCCAAAACATTATGTGAACTGTGTAACATTTCTTTTTGACGTTATTAATGATACAGTTAAAATGTTTGATTTCATGCTGACAATTTTAGAAAAAATGAAGCTATCAGCAATTTGGCCAACCACTTCATCATATTCTAATCTAATTTCAACTCATAAATTGATACGTAATTATGTTATTAATCTAAAAACTCTTAATGTAGTACGAGATATGTTTGTAAACAAACCTGGAGTACTTATTGAAAAAATAGCTGATTTTTACGTTAAAAGTTTTATAAAAGCAAGATACGAGTTTAATAATATGCTATGTGCTTTTAAATATCAAATAAAAAATCACTGTTTTTCAGATGGCTTAATTGTGACTACGAAAGATCTGATAATTAAATTTAAAAATACTGCATCTTTTATTAATGAAACAATGTCAAATGATTCTCGTGTCTCCGATTATGAACTTATTTCGATATATTTATATGAGTTCTGTGAACAGTTTATTAAAACTTTTTGCTTAGATACAGGTTTTCATAAAATACATGAAAATTATATTTGGACATGGAAATAATTCTTTTTTGTATTACAAAGTTAAAAATATAACATTTATATGATCGAAATACGTGTTTTATGTTAAATTAGAGCATAATTTCTGGTATATGAAGTAGGACCTGACACGACTTACGTCGCAATAATGTAGTCGACACTGGTTTTGTGGGTATAGACCTGTGGGCCGTTATTAATAAGCAACAACAGGTTATTTGAAAAAAAAAAACAAACCCAAAAGACGAACACAGTTAATAAAAATCTTTTCTTAATATCGCGGTACCTTCGTTGGCGTTGGCGACGCGGTGTCCGACATGATCCTCGGGCGTCAAAAGGTTAGCAATATTGAAGGAGATTGTGCGCGGGTGTGATTCGGTTCGTCGAGTCCGGTCCTGCGGCACGTCCGGAGCTGGTGGCGTACATCCTCGACGTTGTCACTATCATAGTTAAACGCATATACATTTTATTATGTTCATTTTGACAACGGGAAGAAGACTCAACGTATCTTTTGCGGCGGGCCGTCGTCGGCTGTATGGTATTTGCTGGACTCTGCACTGTGGCGTATGGCACGCGTTGTTGGTCAGTCAAATACCCATAGTAGGGCGACGGCTGATAAAGGTGGCACGAGTCGCGGGGCATCGTGTATCANATAGTAGGGCGACGGCTGATAAAGGTGGTACGAGTCGCGGGGCATCGTGTATCACGAATCGACACGTGTCAGACCTCTTCTATCATAATAAGTTTAATGTAATTTTAAGTAAATTCTTCAGAAAGCCCTATATCAATAAATTGATTTATTTTTAACTATTGCATCGTTATATATTCATTAGAGGAATAAATTATCGTATAGTTATAATTGCCATGAAAGTTTCTAAATTAAAAAAAAATTTTATAGACTTTTGTCGACAATTATCTTTATAGACAAATATCCATTTTGTATTGCTGCTTGGTATATTTATTTGTGCTAGTTTTTTAGTTTTTTTATTTGTTAGTTTCAGTTGTTACAGAATGATATATATTTTAGTGTTATGATTGATTTTTCCAATCATAATAAATAAAAATGATTTAAAATTTTTATTAATTTTATGAAAAATTAAGAAATTCCGATAAAAAACTTAGAAATAGTGTGCTAGTTTGTATTCAGTCTACCTGGTAAAAGGGCACAGATAGAAAGACTATTTTCACATTGCAAGAAATATTGAACATCCAAAAAATCTTAATTACATGTTTCAATATTGAATTCAGTTTTTAAAAACTATGATGAAAATTGTAACAAAATCCTTAAAATCGGACACCGAGTTACTAAAAGTAATTCATGGATCTCACAAATATATTATGTTTAAATTAAAAATACAGTCATGAAGGACACATGTTATTAAATTAAACAAAATTAATTAATTAATTTAAACATATTATTACATTTTGTATTTATGCATTTAAATTTTATACTTGGTGTTTTTACCTTTGAAAACTAATTTAAATATTTCTACTTTTGCTCAAGTTTACTTAAAAAAAAAAATTTAAAGTATTTTCATTGAATGAACGCAGCGCCCGGTGGTATTCATTTGGGTTGGTTAACGTTCGTGGTTTTATTTTATTTTAAGTCAGGCTATATCGAGAATAAGGTGAGTGGATCGTATGAATGAATGTAGAATGAATTTTACAATATATAATTATAACAATTAAATGTATTATACAAGTATCATAAAATCTTATATACACCAATGTGGATAGGGGGACACTTAATACTAATGCTATAATGGTGCTGATATAAACAAATAATAAATTATAAATGTGAGTTAGTCTTACGCTCACTTCAACTGTCCTCACATCGCATTCAATAGCATTCCTCCATCTCTTTTTTGGTCTTCCTCTACCTATTCTTCCTTCAACATTTATTTCTATAACTACTCTTACAGCTTCCGATTCTTCTCTCCTCATAATATGACTTAACCATCTAAATCTAATAAAAACACTGCTCTTTTGCACAACTGACCCTAAATACTTAAAACTCTCCACCTCTCCAATCACGTCCTCGCCTATTGTCACTGACCTCATTTCACCTACCTCGTGTTCTCCTTTGTCAAACTCGTACTCTATATACTCTGCCCTACTTCTACTTATTCTTAAACCCTTTTCTTCAAGAGCTGATCTCTACACCTCTAGCCTTTGATTAATTTCCTCTCTATTTTCTATTATTAACACTATATCGCCAGCAAACAACATGCACCACGGCACCTCTCCTTGTATTTCTCGAGTAATTTCATCCATCACTATAGAGAATAATTAAGGGCTTAAAGCAAAACCTTGGTGCACTCTTACTCTTACCCGAAAACCTTCTGATACTCCTCCTACGCTTTTTACCCTGGTACAAGTACCATCATATCTTCTATTATATTAATGTATCTTTTCGGGACTCCTTTTCTCATTAGACCACTTTAAAGCCTCTCTCGGTACTCTGTCATACGCTTTCTCCAAATCTATAAATGCCATACACAGTTTTTTCTTCTTTTCTCTAAACTTTTCTATTAGTTGCCTCACACAATATACTGGCTCCATTGTTGACTTACCAGGCATAAATCCAAACTAGTTTTTAGATACCGATGTCTCAATTCTTATTCTCTTATCTATTACATAATATATCTTATATGGTATTATGTTCAGTATATCAATATAAATAATTATTTAAACACCAAGAGTTGCATAGAAATGCTTTGTTTGAGTTATATTTAAACAATTTATTACAATAAAAAATAAATAAAACATTTTTAACGAAATTTTGAGTTTTCCTCATAAAATTATTGTTAATAGTAATTAAATAAGTTTCTGATCACATATCAATCTAAAAAAAACCCAGCACAGGGGGTCGTGGCACAGTGGTGACGTGGCATCAAGTATAATGATATCTGTGAGTGATTAATATCACTATCATAAAAAACACTTTGATGCAAATCTGTAAAGTGTTTAATTTTAAACAATTGGTAGATTATTCCAAAAGCTACATGATCAGATACATATCAATATCAAATACATGATATTTCTTATTAATATACTGATTAAGATAAAGTATATCGAATAAAAAAGGGATATAAATATTATTTCTCATTAAAAAATTGTGTTGATCCATACAATTTTCAATAAGTTATAGCATTATAAAGTTAAAAATGTAAAAAATAAAATCGAGAATATTCACACAAAAATTGCTTTCGGTAGCCATTTTCACCATAAAGATAATATAAAGTCCGAAATTTTTTTGTTCATAATAAAGTAAATTACATTATCTTTAATTTAAGATATATATAAAAGTGTCAGACTTTCCGGAACACATTAAAAGTTAAGTGTAAAAGTAAATGTTTTGTGAAAAAGTTGTTATTTTAAATCGCCGCCTGTATACAGATAAAGGGTCAGATTTATAAAAAAAATATACAAAATGATGGTTAAAAACATCATGCATCCATAAAAAAAAGAATTATATTGATCCACACATCTTTCAAAAAGTTATAGCATTATTAAGTTAAAAATATAAACAAAGGATTATTTTATAAAAATCGTAATTTTTTTTATTAAGTTTGATGTCTATTTTCACCACGAAGACAAGTCCAGAGGTCAAATTTTTTTTTTTTATAATAAAGTATATTACATTACCTTTAATTTAAGATATATATAAGAGTATCAGACCTTCCGGAACACTTTCAAAAGTTAAGGTGAAAAATATATCGTATGATATCATTAAAAAAAAAAATTATAGCAGTTTTAAGTAATAAAAATTAATAAAATGTCTAAAATTAGCGATTTTTAAATTTGTAATTTTTTTGGAAATTTCCCCTATTTACGTGAAACGAGAGAAATTTTTTTTAATTTTTGAGGGTAATGTCTTCGACTAGATACGATTTGTTATCTTTTGACGTATTTTTCAAAGAAATCAGTTCGGTGATAGCTGTGAAAAACTGGTAAGAGACACAAAGAAAATACATCATAGTAAAACTAATACCTTCTCATCTTCGCAACAATGCTAAAATATTATAATAAAAAATATGATTTTTGTAAAAAAATTCTTTTTTATATTTTTAACTTTATAATGCTATAAATATTTGAAAAACATATATAAATCAATACAATTTTTTTATGATAAATACTATTTATTGTAATGTTATATTATCACTTATAACATTAAAATATTATATTATGTTATCTTTTGTACATGTATGTCATATATTATAAATTCACAAGATTACCAAAACAGGGTTCCCTTATTTAAAACATAAAATAATCAATAAACTAGGTAATTAAATCTGATTATTATACAGATTCAAAGTAACGCCTATGTATGGGTTCTCAATTAGGTCCTGCCAATCACATTTAACTATTAATTAAGATCTACAGTTTCAAGATCACATTAAGGATTGCTACACAACCCTCGTCTACTATAAAAACCCATTTTTTCTTATTAAAATCAGTTCTTTCGGCGATTTTAAAATACACAAATCTACGACACTCCACTCAAGATTTCACTCTCCGAAACTTAGTCGATTTTTTAATTTTTTTAGACTTATTTTTTTTTGGAATATTTTCTCAAATTAAATGGAACTTAGAATAATTTTAAAGTGAATTTTGTTTTGGTGAATCTTTTATTTTAAATTTATTTGTGTCATTAAATAATTATGTTTTTATGTTCATTTTATTATAGTCGTATTAAGAAAAGGTTGTTAGTGAAAAAAATCATTCCTAACATATATTCGAAAGTATTTAATCCTATATAACTTTTAAAATAATATTAGTAGGGTAATATAGAGAGTTCTAGACCCCCCGCCTACCCATTAACCCTCCTCACCACCGTTATGATGGGTGGGCGTGGTCTCTAAAAGATGGGGATATGGTTAGTCATGGTATATCGATTGTGGGTTATGGGTAGTCGTGGTCTTATGATAGTAGGGGTAAGTTTTTGGCGTAGTCTTGGGTGAAGGGGTGAGGTGTTAAGGTCATTCAAAATGGCGGGTTTAATCTATAGTGCGCAAGCGCACTATAACTTCATGTCAGTGGTGGGGGAAATTGCCATTCGATAAAGGTTGTTCTCCTCCTACAGTGCCATCTACTAGAGGATAAGGTAAACCTCATGTTAACTGATTAAAGTACGTTTAAACGTACGTATTACATTGAAATAGTGTACATTAAGTAGCGGCCGCCGCCATCATACGTGTCCTTGACTATTCTTAGAAAATATTTACTTAATATCAACGCTACAGGGTTCTCTTCCTCCCGTTTCGCTGCGCTACAGTGTTGGCGTGATCGGGCTCTACGGGGCTACGAAACGTCGGCACGAGCGCAGTGTCCCTAGCTCGGGGAATCGGGCGCGTCCTCATGTTGCGGATAGAGGAACGGCCTGCAGATATGCAGGTTAGCCGCGAAATAAGCAGTCCATTCATTTGGACTGACGAATAAGGGGTCACGGACAGCGAGCTACCCAAACGCTTGTTAATCCTGTAGATATACAGGATAGCCGTGAAATAAGCCTATATGGACGAATAAGCGGTAGCGTTTGGGTGCGAACGGAGATAAACAACTACGCAACCAGTGAAGTTAGCCGCTCACTAGCCGGAGGGACTGGCTATGAGGGCAACCCCCTCACAAAATCATTTACCAAATGACAATGGCACAAAACGGAGTAAAGGTTACTGTATCAGGGGATTCGGATGCCCCAGTGCCGGCGGTTGGTGGGGGGTGTACCCACCAGGTGTCGTTATCAAACGAATACACGACAAATGCAGGAGTGTTGAGGCAGGCTCCTGCAGCCAACCACGGGGTTGGTACTGCGACTGCAGGGAGTGGTGGTGACCAAGCCACTCCCACCGGTAAAATAGCCGGGAGGGTATTGGCAATGGACAGCTTGGAACCTGGAACGGACTTGACAACGACCAACCCCCTAGATACGTCACCAATACTCTCCATACTGGAAAGATTGCGGGGCGCATCTAGGGGTGGTTCGACAAGGGTGGGACCTTCGGGTCCAACCATGGAAGGGGTAGTGAGATGAAGTCGGCTGAGCTGGGGGAGGACGATTCCTTGCGTCCCAAACGCAAGGAGATCTCTCCAACGGTCAGCCCACCCATCATCATTTTGGAGGACACCCCGCCCGGCGCGGTTGTGCCCATGCCGACGACTCCTCTGCCGGTCTTGGCCAAGAAGCCTAAGTTGGTGCCCCTGACTGCAGTTGATATCTTCAACGCTGACGGGACACCAAAGAGGGTGATTGGCCGGACCGACGAGGTGTTGTCGGCTGGGCTAGACCTCGCCAGGGAGCAGGCGGGCCAGCTCTCCGACGTGCTGGAGGTCTATAGCCCTCACAGGCGAGTGGTGAAGATGGCCACAGCCCTTATCGAAACCATAAGGGCCTTGGCTGATCTTCACCTCACAAGCACGCCTGGGGGGAGATCACCTGTACCTACGTCGGAGAGCCCTAAGTGCCTCCAGGACTGTGCGTCCCAGACGAACAATTGGTGGGACACATTTGACCCACCATCTAAGGCCGTCGGGGACGCAGCGTCCACCCTACAAGGCGGCGAGGTGGCAGTGGGTGCGCTCCTACCTGCCACCACCGCCAAAAAGCGAAAAAGAAGGAAAAAGAAGAAGAAGGGAGTGGCAAAGGACGCTGGGTGTTCGATCGCGGACACAATGGCGTCCTTGCCACTCGGTGGCGTGGCCCCTCCTCCTCCGAAAGCTCCTGCCACCGCTTCAGCCCCACAACTGGCCACCTTGTGGACTGAGGTGGTGAAGCGGAGGGGGACCAAGAAATTTGAGCGCATGGCAACGACGGCTCCCAAAGAGGAGGTTAATGGTGGGCCCAAGCCCAAGCCGCCGCCACTGTCCCGAGGCCCGACTGCCGCTCAGCTTAGGGCTAAAGTTCCGAGGACGGAGGCGGTAGTGATTGGACCCCTCAAGGAGGGACAACAGTACGCCGCGATCATAAGGACCGCGATGGCTGCTGTTGACCTCAATGCCCTTGGGGTTCAATTGGCGGGCACCAGGCGGACCCGAACGGGAGCCGTCCTTTTGGAGGTCCGGGGATCGGGCGCCCAGGCTGACAGCCTAGCTGACAGCTTGAAGGGTGCCCTGAAGGAGCATGACGTGCGGGTCCACCGTCCGGTGATGACAGTGCCCGTCATGCTCCTGGACGTGGAGGAATGGACGGAGGAGGGCGACGTGCAGAGTGCACTTCTGGACGCCCTCCGCCGTCCAGAGGACAAGGTGCCGCCGGAAATCGGGCCCGTTGTGGTCCGAGAGAACTCCGGCGGCAAAGGGCGTTACGCCCGGGTGGAGGTGCNGGACCCGCACGCCGGATCGTTCTTGGACCGGTCCGGCAGAGCGGCAATCGGCGTGATGGCCCGCGGCCTGACGGTCGCGGACATTGAGTCGGGCGACGGTTACGTAGTGGCGAGGATAGACGGCATGGACGTCTTGAGCTGCTACGCGCCGCCCAGCTTGCCGATCGCCGGACTCCTCGGGTCCGTGTCCTCCTGCCTACGGGCCAGGAGGCTCGGGCGGCCGCGCGACGGCCGAGGGGAGCTCGTGGCCGGGGATTTTAACGCTCACTCCCCGGTCTGGGGGTCGGCGGACACGAATCAGCGTGGCGAAGAACTGTTGGACCTGATGTCAGCCCTCGGGCTGGTGTCGGCCAACAGGGGATCCACCCCGACGTTCGAGGGTCACTCCTCGAGCTCGGTGGTGGACGTCACGCTGGTGTCCCCGTCGCTGCACCCGCACGTGACCGGCTGGTCGGTTCTCCCGTACAGGGAAAACCTTAGCGACCACCGTTACATCATGTACGAGTGCGGCGATGGCGGCCGTCCCCCTCGAGCCGTGCCCCGCGTGCCGTCTCGCGATGGGCTAGTGGGCTGGCGGGTCAGACCGGCCACGGACGTCGACGCTTTTGAGACGGGCTTACTGCTCGCTCAATGGTCGGCGCCCGCGGTACCGGACCAAAGCGTCTCCGCGAGCGAAGCGGCGGAAGAGTTGGACCGGAGGGTGGTCGCAGCCTGCGACTTCACCCTTCCGGCCAAACGACCGCCGTCGACTCGCGGACCGCCAGTCCACTGGTGGAACGCCGAGGTGGCGGTCAGGCGTGAGGAGTGCGTCAGGGTCAGGAGGACTATGACGCGCTCCAACCGTTGGCCGCGGGACCCGGAATCCCCGGACCCGAGGGAGGCGCTGAGGTCGGCCCGCAAAGAGCTGAAGCTCGCCATCAGGCGGGCCAAAGCGAAGTGCTGGGCCGAACTCGTGAAGTCGGTGGACCACGACCCGTGGGGGAAACCCTACCGGGTCGTTATGCGGAAGCTCCGCGGTTCACCGGCTTCCGGTCAGCTGGAGGCGGAAGTGCTGGAAAGGGCGGTAGACACGCTCTTTCCGACACATCTGCCCCTGCTTCCCCCGGCGTCATCCGTCGACCTCCCCCTCCGGAAGCCGAACTGGCCCTCGGCCAGTCCGCCGACGTCGGCCAGGTGGGCTTCGATCCGGGTGACGAGCAGCCGCTTGAGGATCTTCCCCAAGTCGTCCAACATGCAAAGCAGTCGGTACGACGAGGGGAGACCCTCGGGCTTGTCACCCTTTCTCAGAAGCACCAGCCTGGCCTT
>NW_026099573.1:46530064-46560620 GCF_025091365.1 Daktulosphaira vitifoliae
TTGGACCGGAGGGTGGTCGCAGCTTGCGACTTCGCCCTCCCGGCCAAACGACCGCCGTCGACTCGCGGACCGCCAGTCCACTGGTGGAACGCCGAGGTGGCGGTCAGGCGTGAGGAGTGCGTCAGGGTCAGGAGGACTATGACGCGCTCCAACCGTTGGCCGCGGGACCCGGAATCCCCGGACCCGAGGGAGGCGCTGAGGTCGGCCCGCAAAGAGCTGAAGCTCGCCATCAGGCGGGCCAAAGCGAAGTGCTGGGCCGAACTCGTGAAGTCGGTGGACCACGACCCGTGGGGGAAACCCTACCGGGTCGTTATGCGGAAGCTCCGCGGTTCACCGGCTTCCGGTCAGCTGGAGGCGGAAGTGCTGGAAAGGGCGGTAGACACGCTCTTTCCGACACATCTGCCCCTGCTTCCCCCGGCGTTTGGGGACGACGTGTCGGTGGTGGAATTCACCAGCCAAGAAGTAGCTGACGCGGTGGCGCGTGTGCGGGGCCGGAACACAGCTCCCGGCCCCGACGGGATTCCAAACCGGGTGTGGGGGTTGGTCCACGACCTCGCCCCGGNAAACGACCTCGCCCCGGATTGGATATGCGCCGTCGCGAACCTCTGCCTCTCGGAGGGTGAATTCCCCACGAAATGGAAGAAGGCCAGGCTGGTACTTCTGAGAAAGGGTGACAAGCCCGAGGGTCTCCCCTCGTCGTACCGACTGCTTTGCATGTTGGACGACTTGGGGAAGATCCTCAAGCGGCTGCTCGTCACCCGGATCGAAGCCCACCTGGCCGACGTCGGCGGACTGGCCGAGGGCCAGTATGGTTTCAGGAGGGGGAGGTCGACGGACGATGCGGCCTCCCTCTTCAGGGACTTGGCCCTCAGGGCCAAAACTGAGCAGGGCTTCGGGTTGGCGGTGAGCCTGGACATCCGAAACGCGTTCAACTCCGTGCGATGGTCACACATCCTCGGAGCGCTGGACGCGTTTCGGGTGCCTCCTTACCTCGGGCGGATGATCCGGTCGTACTTTAGCGATCGGGTCATCTCTTACGAGAGCGCCGCGGGCCCGAGAATCCGACCTGTTACGGGAGGCGTCCCGCAAGGGTCAGTTCTCGGGCCTTTGCTGTGGAACATCGCGTACGACGCGGTGTTCCGCGTTCCGCTACCACCGCACGTGCGTGTCGTCTGCTACGCGGACGACACGCTGGTGGTGGCGGAAGGCGCCTCGTCCGAGGAGGCTGGATCCCGGGCAAACTGCGCGCTCAGAGCAGTCTCCGCCTGGATCCAGCAGGAGGGGAGTGGACTTAGCCTCGCCCTGGACAAGACCGAAGCGGTCTTGTTCACGGGCAGGTACAAGTTCACTCCTCCACGGCTCGCCGTGCTGGGGGTGGAGATCCCGCTTAAGGACTCCATGACTTATCTGGGCCTTGTCATAGACAAACGTCTTAAGTTCGGGCCGCACATTACTCGTGCGGCCCAGCGGTCCCAGAAAGTTATTGCTTGAATTGCTTGGCGGGACTCATGCCCAATCTGGGAGGGCCGAGAGAGATGCGGCGTAGACTTTTAGTCAGCGTCGTACACTCGGTTCTCCTGTACGGGTCCCCGGTTTGGGCGGATACTCTTGAGTATTCGTCCAAAAACCGTGAAGCCCTGCTCAGGGTGCAGAGGCGGGCGGCGATCCGGACTGTTTCGGCGTACCGAACGGTGTCCGGAGTGGCGGCGGGTATCCTGTCGTCACTGCCGCCCGCCGACCTGCTCGCCGAGGAACGCGCCGCCGGGCATGAGCTCCGCCGAGAGCGAAACCGGTCCCTCGAACCCGAGGACCGGCTAGCGCTCAGGCGGATGACCATGTTCCGGTGGCGGACTCGCCTCTCGGAGGAAACGAGAGGCGAGTGGACCAGGTCCCTCATAGGACCCGATCGGCTGGACAGGTGGGTGGACCGGACTCACGGTGAGATGACTTATCGTCTCACCCAAGTGATGTCCGGCCACGGCTGCTTTAACGAGTACTTACACCGTATTCGTAAAGCAGCCGCGCCGACGTGCGACCACTGTTCGGATCGCCCGGGAGAGGCTGATAGCGCTTTGCACACCCTCTTCCGGTGCGAGGCGTGGGCCCAGGAACGGGACTCTTTGGAGTCTCGACTAGGGTCCACGTTCCGAGTCGGGTCCATGGTGGACCTGATGTTGAGGAGCCGGGAGGCGTGGAGGCTCGTCCAGGTGTTCGCCGAATCCATCTTGAAAAAGAAGGAGGAAGCTGAACGCCTGAGACAGAGGCAGCCGCGCCGCCCGGTACAGGAGGACCTAAGGCGCTGGTTTAGGCCGGCGCCTTAGGTACTAGTGTTTATATGTTTTATGTTTTTGTGAGTTATTTTTGCCCCTTCGCTTTTAACGGAGGAGGCCACACCACGTTGTGAATCAGCTCTTGATTAATTTCGGGCTGATTCACAACGTGGTGGTGTGAGTTTTAGAGACGGCGTGGGCCGCCCTGAAGTAATACCTCACGGTAGTTCCAGGGCGGTCCACAGTTGCGCCGGTCGGAGTAAAAAAAAAAAGGGGTTCTCTTCCTCCATCAACATGTCCTAAAGAGGGAGAGGGTAGTGGAACTTGACATAAATTAACCTAATGCAATGGTAGAGGTGTGAATGAAACCAACTTAAGCTAACAACGTTTTCTATGAATGTTATCATTGCCTACCAGACGCTTAAGAGGATAAGGTAATCCTCATGTTAACTGATAAACGTACTCATTACATTGAAATAGTGTAAATCAATTACTTAATATTAACGCTACGCCTACCAGACGCTTAGGTCAGCATATTTCCAGCATCAAAGATGTCGCTGTACACTAATAATTATTGTCGTATGCATTTTTATTTTTACATAGTATTTTTAATTTTATATGAGAACAATTGTGACGCTGTCTATATATTATTAAATGTACAACTATAATTTCTAAGAATTTTATAACCGTAGATTACCAATAAGAATTAAATATTGATTTATATCTCAATATGAAGATAAAAATGTCCATTATCCTTATTTCTATTCTAAGATTTGTTAGATCGATCAAAGGACCGATCTAAATAATGAAACCAGCAGTTATTTATTTATGACAGTTTATTACAGAGATCACACATGAGTTCTTAAAACGTTCTAACTACTACTTTTTATATATATAACAACATCAGCCTATTAACAATGATAATATATTGCTAATCAGTGTAGCCACCTTACAGCTCGGCCATCCTGACTTATCCCAGTCTAATAGTTGGTAGTAATAAAAAAGAACATGATGAGGCGCTAGAAGAAGTAATAAACAAAGCAAAAGAATTGAATGTTAAGTTTAATCCAAAAAAAGTACAGTATAGACAAAAGGAAATAAAGTATTTAGGAATGAAATTTAATAATGAGGGAGTTAAGCCAGATGAAAGTCAAATAGAAGCTATAAAAAATTTAAAGGAGCCAAAAAATAAAATAGAGTTGCATTGCATACTAGGTATGTGTAATTATCTAAGAGAATTCATACCAAACATGTCTAAAGTAACATCAACTTTAAGGGAGTTGTTAAAAAAAAATATAATATGGTTGTGGACTCAACATCATTCTAATGCATTAAATGAGTTAAAGACACTAATTACTAATGCACCAGTTTTATCAAATTTTAATCCTAATCTCCCTATTATTATACAAACAGATGCTTCAAGTACAGGGGTAGGTTGTTGTTTATTACAACAAAATAAACCAGTTGCATTTGCTTCAAAAAGTCTTAATGATACGGAAAAAAATTATCCTCAAATAGAAAAGGAAATGTTAGGCATAGTTTTTGCTTGTAGAAAGTTTCACAATTTTATTTATGGTTATAAGGTAATTATACAGACAGATCATTCTCCTCTGGTATCTATATGTAAAAAAAATTTATGTCAAATTGCATCAAATAGAATACAAAAAATGAGACTTAAGTTAATGTTGTATGATTTAGAATTGACTTATTTGCCTGGTAAATATATGTATGTAGCAGACTTGTTATCNCTAGAAATACTAAAGAAAGAGATAGTTTTGTGATAGGACAAAAAGTATCAATGCAAAAAGGCAAAGTGTGGGTGAAAGGAGTTATAGTAAAAGAAGCTGGACCCAGATCTTATATTATAAGAGATGTTAGAGGTAGTCAGTATAGGAGAAATTCCTTTCACTTAAGAAAATCTGAACCTGAGATTAAAATAGAGGAAAGTACTAGTGTACAAACAGAAAACAAAAAGCAGAAGGAAAGGAGGAATAGACCAAATAGAATAATAAGATTACCAGCTAGATACAAAGTTTGAGTTGTATTTATGTAGGATTATTATTTTAATGTTTATATTTTTTTTTTTATGTATATTAAATATGTTCTTTATTTAATGTTTTTTAATTGAAAAAAAAAATAATATTAAATTTGAATTAATGTTTTTCTTTGTTGATGTTTTTGTAATATATTTAAAAAAAAAAAAAAAATTTTAAGAGAAGGATGTTATATATTAGTGGCTGCACTGTTAAGCATCTAGCGTCTTTGTCCCCTCTTTGATTAAAATGTAATAATGATGTAAAAAGTAGACGCTCTTATGATTTTTTAAAATAAAGTTTTTACTGTAAAACTTAACTTGTTCTCTTTTTTAAAATATGTATTATTAAAATACATAACATGGATTATTTTTTTATTTGAACCTACACTAACATCAACATTTCTAATCATGACAAAATCTCCTTTTTTTGTATTTAGTTGGCTTTTTATGTTTCTTATCAAAATATAGTTTATTATACTTTTGATTCTCACTTATATGGTTATCTGCTTCTTCTCTCACCATTTCTAAATTTAGCTCTTCTACATCACATCTTAATAAATTTCTGAACACTGTATCCACGGTACCGCCTTGGTGTCTACCAAACAATAAAACAGAAGGAGCTTGGCCTGTTGATGAACACACCGTATTATTTAATGAATATTCCACCTCATCAACTACCTTATCCCATTTGTTTAAAGCTGCTGACTTTTTTGATAATATTGCCGTTATACAGCGATTCATCCTTTCTACCTGTCCATTTGCACGATGTGTACCAGTAGCTATTAATGTTAGGTCAATGTGTAATTCACTGAGAAACTCTATAAAAATATTACATTTAAATGCTGACCCTCTATCTGCAATGATTCTCCTTGACTTACTATAACTTCTAAAATAACCATTCAAAAGTTTTATTACTTCCATTGCATTTGTTGTTTTACAGGGATATAATCTACTAAACTTAGTAAAAGCATCAACAATTACTAATAAATATTTGTTACTCATACCTGTTTTCTCTAATGGACCATAATGATCTACATGAATTGTATCAAAAGGTACTGGGATTTTTGGTATCGAGTGCAATTCACCCTCTTTTTTACCATATGCTGGGGAAAAAGCAATGCACTTTAAACAATCATATATATAACTCTTCACCTTTTCCCTTAAATTTGGAAACCAAAACGTCCTTAAAATTACTTCACTTGTTTTTTCTACACCCATATGATCATAATCCTCATGTACTGATCTAATCACAGTTATTTCCATACTTTTAGGAACATAAAATAATAAATAATCTTTACATTTTCTATAAATTAAACCATTCTTTAACTCAAAATATTTGTCCTCTGTCTCACCTAACTGTTCTCTCAACTCATTAATTTCCTTGTCTTTCATTTGACTAATTGATAAAGTCTGCTCAAACGTATTTTCATTTAATACTAATATATTTGTGTTTCGACTCAATGTATCAACATGTTTCATTTTATTACTTGACCTATGCTCAATATCAAAATCATAATTTTGAAATAACAATGCCCATCTGGAGATTCTTGGATTAAGATCTTTCTTTAACATGGTTAATTTGAAGCTCTCACAATCAGTAAACACTTTAAATTTAATTCTGTTCAGATAAACATGAAAACGCTTTAAACCATATACTAGAGCTAGACACTCCATTTCATAGCTATTATATCTACTCTCAACCTCCGTAGTACGCTTGCTATAATAAAATACAGGATGCATATATCCATCATTCTGTTTTTGCAATAAAAACACCATAACCTAATGCACTCGCATCACAATGTACTTCTGTTTCCGCTTTGGGTGAATACAAAGCAAGTATTGGCAACTCTATTAATTTACTCTTCAACAATTCAAAGACTCTCAATTCTTCCTCATCAAATTTAAACTGAGTACTTTTCTTTAGTAAAGCATACAAAGGAGCAGATATTATAGAAAAATTCTCTATAAAACGCCTAAAGTAACTAACTAGTCCTAAAACACTATGAACATGTCCTACATTTTTAGGCATTGGAAAATTAGTCACTGCACTAACATTATCTGGATCTGGTCTTACCCCTTTGCAATCAACTAAATATCCCAAATAAGTAATCTCTGGTTGCAAAAAAAAACATTTATCTTCTCTTAATTCTAATAAATTTCTATTACATGCCATAAACACTAACTTGATTATCTCTAAGTTTTCCTCTACTGAATTAGTTGCTATTAATAAATCATCTAAGTACACTAGCAACTTTCCTTGAACAATTAGTTCCCTAAATACTAAATTAATAAATCTCATAAAAGCTGAGGGGCTATTACAATAACCAAAAGATAACCTAACATATTCATACTGACCCAAAAACATTGAAAATGATAAAGATTTTGATGACTGGTGTGCTACTTTAACATGAAAAAATGCATTTTTCAGATCTAACTTTGTGAAATACCTCTTACACCTCAGGTTCTCTAATAAGTCATCAATATGAGGTATAGGATAGTGTTCCTTCACCACTCTCTTATTTAACTCTCTCAAATCTGTACACATGCGGTAAGAGTTATTTTTCTTTTTTACCAGAACTATGGGAGAACAAAATTCTGACCTACTTTCTCTAATGACCCCTTTATTCAACAGATTAAAAATTATATCTTTCACTGCAATTTTTTCTGAGTAGGATAATTTTCTAGGCGCATAATTAAATGGAGTTTGGTCTTTCAAACTAATACTGACTTCATAATCTATTTCTGGTGCATTAGGCTTATTAGCCTCTAAATAATACTTTTTATACATACCTTCTAATCTATGCTTATCCAAAAAAAGAAACATCACCAATATTTAATTCAATTCTTTTATTCTGTTCATATTCAATTAATAATAATTCTTGTGAAAACATATTATCACTAAAATGTTCATGATCTTTAATCATTATTATCCCTGACACCCCAAATGAAACATCTAGCCCATTAATAAAGTCTCTACCTAACAGACATTTTGATACCATAGTTTTATCATCAACTACATAAAATATTTGGTTATTGCTAATATTAATCTCAGTTACTAACACATCAACTTTTGCTACTGACTGTATATCTAATAACGACCCATTTATCTCAGATATAGAAAAATTTTGATCAAAAGGCTCTTTATATTCATTTCCAACAAGGTATGATTTTATCAACGATATCGGACTACCGCTATCAATCAACGCGTTAACAAAAACATTATGGTCATTAAAAAAAATTAAACATAACCTTACATAGTAAGCTGGTTCTAAGAGCATAACTTCTTCTGTTGCACCATTTTTTTTCTGTTCAAATTTTCTTGACATTTCCTCAACTAACTCCTTGTTCTTCTTTTCTGGACAGGCTGATCTTAAATGAGATGTTGATCCACAACTATAACAAGCGCCTTTCGGTCTTCTAGGCACAGTACAGCTAGATGCTGTGTGAGTTTTTGATCCACAGTTAAAGCATATGCGTTGAGGTATGATTGACTTCATCGTACTTAAGCTGCTTTCATTTTCATTTTTAAGTTTACCAATACCTTTAGATATTGGACGTTCACTAACATTACCAGCAACGGATTTAGGTTGAATTCGATGGTTCCTGCTTTCAACCATTCTTTCGAAATTCATAATGTCAACTAATAACTCATGTTCACTGTTGTGTGATCTAGCACTACACTTAATGATATGACATGATTACTACAGTAAGTATCATTACTTACTAAGCAAGTAATGAAACAAGTTTTCAGATTGAGCTCCCAATCCGTCCAAAAATTGCTCTTTTGTATCTTCTATTGCTATTTATTGTATCTTCTATTCATGTCTCTACACAAACGAATTTTTCCATGAAAGTAGTCTAATATATCTTCATTTTTATTTTGAACTCGGGCAGCCATCACTTTTCACCGACTTTCCATGTTCAACTTTCCCACAAATGTTGTTTCAAATTGTTTTTCAAAATCGGTCCACGAAACAAAATTTCTACCATAGTACCACTGCTTGGCAGGTCCACTTAGATTTACTCTTGCTGCTTCCAATTTAGCCATGTCGGACCAGCGATTCAACTTCGCTGTCCCACACAATGTTTTCAACCAGTCAGACGCTTCATATGGTTTACCTTTACCATTAAACACCGATAATGACTTAGTAAAGTCTTGTGAAAAATACACCTCCTCTTTCTGTGCATTATTCATCAACATACTCATTAACAATTTATTTTGCCGAAGCAATGTATTCATTATAGACTCATCTGAATTCATTCTTTTCTCCACAGTCTCTTGCCCATCACCCATGATAATTTTATTTATTTCATCCTTATCGTAATTGGTCTGTTGCAAATCTTCCACATGCTTACTGCCGTTCATTTTCTTTTTTTTTTTCATCCGACCCAATCCACGAAATATAGATGTTATATTCTGAATTCCACTTCTGATGTAAGATTTGTTAGATCGATCTAAATAATGAAACCAGCAATTATTTATTTATGACAGTTTATTACAGAGATCACACATGAATTTTTAAAACATTCTAACTACTACTTTTTATATATATAACAACATCAGCCTATTAACAATGATAATATATTGCTAATCAGTGTAGCCACCTTACACTATTAAATTTTTTGAAATATTGATGCATTCTGTAAAATTTAATTTTTAATAATGTATTGATATTCCTTATCATGAGTATGGGTAATGACGCCTATGATCATAAAATTAAATTTATTTGTATCAATAAAAAATGCCAAATTTATCTTTTTAAAATTAAAATTATTATATACAGATAGGATGATAATAATTTATTTATCCTTTTGTCTCTTGATACATCATTACCATAATAATTTTATTTTACGAAAATATGATTATTTAAACTTAAGAAAAATAAAAAAATCTTGTTTATTTTAAGTGACCTATTTTAGAATCATATTATTTTATAATAACTTTACAAAATTAATCAAATTGAATAAAAATATTAGAAAAAAAAAATGATCTGCAAAATTAGCAAATGAACAAAGGAATAACAGTATTTACACAACAGGTTATTACTACTTAGGTTATTTCAAGTGATTAAAGTGTATTATAATTTTTCAAGAAAATATTCGCACCTATAACATGATTACATTGTGTTTACTTTTATTCTTTTTCTAATAATAAGTATAGACATTTGATATCGTGTAATGAACATAAAAAATAAACGAAGATTTTTCACAAACATAATAAATTTATATTTTGTTAGCAAACATCTAAACACGAACGCGGTATTTATAGATATACACATTACGATAAATAATGAAAAAAATTGGCAATTCTAATTTTATTTATTGCACTGTGGCTTTGTGTTTTTACATTATAAAATATGAATCTTGGACTTATTATTTTAACATTATCCTTAATTCAATACAATAATTCTTCAAAATTAAAGCAATTTCAATACTTAAATTATTTAAATGAAGTTGTAGATCATATGTGTACTCAAAATGGATGGAAGTCTATGGAAAACTTATACTTAAACATTGATCCGATGGGAAATATAAATGTTCCAGATTTAATAGGACGACAATTGGACAGAAGTAATTTGCTTATTACTTTCTATAATATTGTTCATATTTTAAACTACAATTATAACGAAGTACTTCTAATATTCGTTAAATTGTTAAACGTTATTGTTGATAAATGTAAACACTTTTTGGACACCGAATTATTAGACAATTTTTTTAATTGTACTAAAGTACTCGAAAAATCAGTAAAAGATTCATTGAAAATGTTTGAGAATTTATATAATGCTATTACATTCATAAGATATATAGACTTAAACTTGAAAAATCTAAAAGTTGATGAGTTACAAAGTTATCTGTATACCACAGATGACGACATTTATCAGATAAAAAACCACAATTTTTTTAAAAATGTACAAGACGAGAAATATTATGATTATCATCAAATATTTCTTGATGTTAGAAATTTCATTGATAATGTATTTAAAATTGCAAATAATTTTTTTGAGAAATATAAATTTATTCAAAATATTTATGAGAATGATGATTGCAAAATGATATGTGAAATAGAATATTCATCACAAACGATAGATTCACAGGAATTTATTTCATTCATGTATCAAAAGGTCAATTCGTTTTACACTGAAACCCTAAAGAAAAATTACGAGGATCTTGGATTTATTCAATTGATAAATCCAACAATTGATAAGTAAGTATAACTTATTTATTGAGTTCTATATTTATGAGTATTTTCTATTTTAGTTATAAAATAAAAGTAATTTTATTAAATATATTTTAAAATATGTACAGTGGTGGTTAGTGGGTGCTGGTGGTGGCGATGAGATTTAAAATATAATACCATTAGTTTTAGGTATAAAAAATTGTCAAATTAAAAATAATAAATTAAATCATAATACACATATTATTATTCTAAAGGTCGCAGTAGAAAATCGATAAGAAAATAATAATAATTGCAATTATACAATTATAGCAACTGATAACTATGATCGTACATACAGTTAATTCTAATAATAAATATCCCAATATAGTAATATATAATAATATTTTACCGTATGGATGACGCAGCCGGTTGTTTAAACACTTCTCGTATGTTTATGCGTACTCACAATACTGAGGAAAACACCTTTAATGCTCGCACATGACAAATGTATTATAACTATCTTACTATTTAAAAAATTTTATTTTCAATAAAAATATAAAATTAAGAATATACAATTAATTTTCTTCTTTTAATTAATTTTAATAGTGGGTGCGATTTTCCGTCGTCCAATCCTTGAGCTATCACTGAATATGTGTATAAATTATATATAATNCATGAGCCATCACTGAATATGTGTATAAATTATATATAATTTAAAGATTTTTTACTTTTTCAATCAAAATTGGTTGTATGTATAATTTGATCTTATAGTATCAAATAGCAACACAAAAAAATAGAAACAGATTTTTCTGTTATAAATATTATTCTTAAATTGATTGCAAGAAGTAATTTATTTACTAAATTGTGATTTTGAGTATTGATAAAAATGTTGCTAATAAATAAATATTGAATATATTGTTAACATGTTCATATAAAAACTTTACATACTAAGTTTGTATCAAAAACATATTCATATTATGTGTAATGAAACTTTTTACTTATATTACATCAAACAATATAAAATAGTTTTTGTGTTTTATTTTATTATTTTTTTATTGAATAATTATTTAAAAACAAAACTACAACTAATTTATTTTCTAAGTGAATTTTGGTTTTAATATATTGATAGATATTTAATAATACATTATACAAATAAAATGTTTTAAAGTTAACTAAAATAGTTTTATAGTGTGAAAATTGGATTTTAAAATCGAGATCTCGATTATCAAAAAGCACTTTTTGTGATTCATAATTGATAATATAAAAAAATATCATAGTACAATGTACAATGAAACACAGTTATGCATGATATAAAGATTAGATAACCACGCGCTTGAACAAAATATTTACATATTTTAAAATAAATTATTGTGTCTAAATTATAAAGGTTACATTTTTAAAAAAATATAGATGTACAATATTAGTTACAATTTTTTTGGAGTAATTTAAATATAAGGGTTATAGATATTACAACTGTTAGTTTATAAATTAGTAGTAGATAATAGATAACTGAAAAATAGATTCTTATTTTGGGTTCCCAGAGGTCTTGTTGCGCCACTTTCATCAACCGATTATGGAATGCATTAAAGTCGACCACCGAAAAGTATATTGTGTGACAAGCAGCATGATGTAGATAATTTATTGTTTTAAACGTTTTTCTGTCGTTCAAAAAATTCAAATTAAATAAAAAATATTCACGAAATATTAGAAATATTTATTTATGTGGTATACAAAATATATTGGTTTATATCATTTTATGCAGCTGAACAGCTCCACAAAATGTGTTGAATTGTATTAATGATACAAATAAAATCAATATATTTCTAGAATATTATTTGAATCTATTTCTAGGCATTTATTCATTTAATTATTTCATGGAAACTATTCCTTTATATACAGTTAATTAGTCAAATATCTGAAAATTATATATTGTGTTACAAACTTATATTACATACATTTGTTAGTATAAATTCAAAAATAGGTTGGTCATCATTGTTTAAATCAAACATCTCAAATAAAAGTAAATCGAGTATGGTGTCAACTTTAAAAAAAAATTTAAGTGGACATTAAAAAAAATAATTATACTAGAAGAAAAACCTCAGAGGGGTATTTTATCAAGAATACTATTTTTATAGCATTATATTTTTAAATTACTATCAATTTATTCTTTATTTGTATCTCATATAGAAAATTCTAAAACGGAAATTTCCAATATTATTAAAATTTTTTTTTTTTAAAGAATTCCATAACTTTTTGAAAAAAGTACAATACATAATAAAGCTTATGTAATATATTTTTATTTGAAAAAAAAATTTGTCCTAACAACTTATGTTCGTTTAAAAACAGGCATCAAAGTTAAAGAAAAAAGTATGACTTTTGTATAAAAATTGGTAATTTCAAGAAAATTTAATAAATTATTATTATATTAATAGATTAAAACACTAAAAATTAAAATATAATTAGGAAATAGAAGTTGTTGTTACTTTTGGAATAATCCACCAATTTCTTAAAATTAAACACTAACTATAGATGTCATCTATACATGAAACAACATTGCACTACTACATTGTCCCTACTGTGTACCGTATAGTTTTTATATTTTTATTGTCATATTGATCGGTTTGATCATTATGATTTATATATAAACAAATAACTTTTATATGAAACATATATTCCTAAGATTCAAAATTATCATAAATTAAAAAAAATATTTATTTTAAAGCTAAAATAAGTTTTTTTCGCTGAATATAGTAGTAAATTAATTGATAGCTAATTGTATAAAAATCAAAATTTGGTAATGGTAATAGATAAGAGAATAAGAAATGAGAGATCGGTATCTAAAAACCAGTTTGGATTTATGCCTAGTTGTGAAACAACTAATAGAGCTAAACTTCTTTAGTATGAGTAGGAATGCAACAAAGTTCTGCTTTAAGCTCTTACTTATTCTCTATAGTGATAGATGAAATTACTAGAGAAATGCAAGGAGAGGTGCTGCGTTGCATATATAGGTGTAGGTATAAGTGTAGTGTGTTGCAACATATAACAATGCATATAAATATTGCATAACGTGTTTGGTCATGTTATGAGAAGAGAAGAATTGGAAGCCTAAAGAACAGTTATGGAAATGAATGTTAAAAGAAGAAGAGGTAGAAGATGACCAAAAAAAGAGATGTAAGGATGCTATTGAATGCTATATGAGGACAGCTGATGTGAGCGTAGGTGATGTGGGAGATCGTGTCAAGTAGAAGTTTGGGATAAAAGTGGCCGAACCCAAGTAGTTTGGATTAAGGTGAGGAAGAAGAAGAAAATGAAGAATTGTATAAAAATCACTTTTATCATTAGTTATATATTTTAAATAAATTTTCTTAAAATACTATTTGAAGTATGAATTTTTTATTTTGGATTTTATTGCCATTCTACATGATAGTAGCCATAATGAATTACACTGTATATAAACATAATATAATATAATATAAATAATATTTTCTAATAAATAGTAATTTTACTAATTCACTCTGATTTGTATACAGATATAAACCTCCGATAGACCAAACTATTAATCAAGAAGTTGGTATCATATCACTCAATACTCTACTTAGAAAAGGTTGTTGGAGTTCATTTAAGCACATAGAAATTGAATATAACGATTTGAAAATAAGTGCTGAACGTGTTTTCAGAGACCCGGTTACAGATCATAATTTTCATCTTAAAAAAAATTACATCGCACTAATGGTGAGATGCAGATTTTTGGAAGTTCTTCTATATTACAATTCAACATTATCTGCCATTAAAGAAATGTGTGAAAATAAAAGATTTAAAATTATTCAAAATAACTATGTGAAATGTGTAACATGTCTTTTTGGCGTTATTAATGATACAGTGAAAATGTTTTATTTCATGTTGACAATTTTAGAAAAATTGAAACTATCAGCAATTTGGCCAACCATTTCATCATATTCTAATCTAATATCAACTCATAGTTTGATATATAATTACGTAATTGATCTTAAAACTAATAATGTAGTACGAGATATATTTGTAAACAAATCTGGAGTACTAATTGATACATTAGCTGTTGATTACGTTAAAAGTTTTCAAAAAGCAAGACATGACTTTAGAAAAGTGCTACAGGATTTTAAAACTCCAAAAAAAAATCACTGTTATTCAAAAGGCCTAATTGTGACTAAGGAATATCTGAAAGANCTGTTATTCAAAAGGCCTAATTGCGACTAAGGATTATCTGAAAGATATATTTCGTAATAATTCATCTAGTGTAAAGGAAACATTATCATGTGATACTTATGTCTCCAACTATGAACAAGTTTCAAAATATTTAAATTACTTTTGTGATTATTTTATTAAAACTGATTACATAGATATGGGTTTTTATAAAATACATCAAAATTATTTTTGGAAATGGGAATAATCAAATGTTGTTAATCAAAGTGAAATGTAGTATTTTAAGTAATCAAAATACATGTTTTATGTTTAATTTCTCGTGTATAAAGTAGGACCTCTTCTATTAAATTATCTAAATATAATATTAAGTTATTTCTTCAGAAAACTCAAAATTAATAAATTGATTTACTTTTAACTATTGTATTGTCATATATTCATTTGATGAAAAAATAATCGTTTATCTATAATCACCTTGAAAATGTCTAAAATCATAAAATATTTTATTGATTTTTGTCGTCAATTAAATTTGTCTATATAAAGATATAGAAAAATATGATTTTTGTATTGCTGGTTGTTATATTTATAGTGTTATGTTTTTAGTTGTACTTTTAATTGTTATAGAGGTGGGCAAGAACTGCTCATGTACTCAGACCTACAAGTCTAAGTCTTTTGTGCGCTCTTTCTACCGAACTATATTAATTCAGTTGCTTGATGCGGTGAATTTTATGTCAAATAATTATTTTTGGGTTGAAACTGATGTTATAGGACGGTCAATTACCCCCGACATTTATGCACATTGACTTCCTCTTGTGTTGCACACATAAATGTCAGTTGATATTGCTCTACCACCTATTGTCAGCAAAATTTCACATTTTTGCAATTGACCAACACAAAATTTCTTTTTCACCTACTCATTGCGTGTTTAAGCTAATTGATAGTGTATCAGAAGATAATTGTCCGAACTGTTCCATCCAAATTGACAAAATTTACACCATTAACACTTAATAAAACTGATATAGATCTGTATAAATGATTCTTGTAAAACAGTAGAGGTCTGGGATATGCCTGTTCATTATGAGATGTTACATCAAAAGTATTGTTGAATATTCTTTTAACGATCCTCAGCTCTCTCCTTGGTGCATTATTGATGTGGTCCAATTCCATCTCCATGTCACGTATAATTTGAGTTTACAGTGAAAATAGATTTCTGTGTGAAGTTCTCAGTGTCCAACTACATGGTAATAGCAGCCAATACTACAAACCTGTTTGGAATTTAACGATCTTCCGTTTAAAAAATTATAAAATAATTATAATGAAAAGCGAATTATCGTTAAGAAGTGTGTACATTAAAAGTATTATATAAATAGCGGTACGGGCCCTCAAATTGCCGACAAATTACGTCATCAATTGATCTCGGGAATAATGGGTGCACTA
This sequence comes from Daktulosphaira vitifoliae, assembly GCF_025091365.1. Classification (NCBI taxonomy): domain Eukaryota; kingdom Metazoa; phylum Arthropoda; class Insecta; order Hemiptera; family Phylloxeridae; genus Daktulosphaira; species Daktulosphaira vitifoliae. The sequence goes on from NW_026099573.1 coordinate 46,546,140, forward strand.
TTGAGATTCAGCCGGTTCTTGTGACGTCACACCTGACCTATTGTAACTATATAAGTGATTATATAAGTCATGTTTAGCCGATGAACGTTACATCTTTTTGACATCATCGGGGTGTAATTCGATTTGTACGGCCGTATACTTCATGTCTAGCATAAACTATTAGAACCCATCGGAGTCGACGTCGAGCTATATCGTTTGATTGTATTCAAAGGTTTTTATAAATGACATGTGAAACCCACCTGTGTGTGTGTGTGTAAGTTTTTTTTTAAAATAATTTGATCAAATACGAAACACTCATCAATATAAATATGTTGTTCGTACTACTCGAATAGAATGTTTAATGTAACCATTGACAACGTGTATTTCTTTTAGATCTAACTACTAATAATCATGCCGTACTAGTAAAGAAAAATGTATATCCATTTAAAACACTTTGAGTAAAACGAATTTTTCCAAAATTCGTTTGTATTTTTGTATAAACTTAAAAAATTAGTTATTAGTATTTATAAATTTTAATGTAGAATCTAATAAAACCACTGTAAAGACTGTAAGACGTCTCCTTCTTTCAAATAATTATATACGTGTTTTTTCTTATTAAAGAAATATTATATGATAATTTTTTAGTAACCACAGAAACACAGGGGCAGATAAGGACACTGAGATTTTCTCAGTGGGCTGCTACTTATACTGTTGAAGATTGGCCGGTGAAAAGTATTACTATCGATCTTGATCTTTTTCTAGTCGTGGTTTTTTAAAAATTTTTGAATGTCCATTTCGATGATATTGCAAACACCGCGTTTGTATAACTAACGTCTTAAGCCGGATTCCCACGACTGGTGACTTGCCAAATATTTGTCACTTGTGTATACTTGTCAAGCCGTCGGAACACTATACTTGTACAACTATTGGTCACTTGACAGTTTCCCGCAGATTGTCGGTAAATGTAACACAAGTCAAAGGAATTAATTGCTTGACAAGTTTACACTTGTAGTTCACTAGTGCATACTTGTGTACTTGTCAAATACTTATCCAATATTTGATTTTAGGATGGCTATCGGCAACACAATTTTTTCTTCCCCACCAATGTTTGTACAGTACAGCGGTGGTTTATGTTTGCCTAATTAGTTGATTTAATTTAATAGATAAGTAAAACTATTTTATAGTATAATTGTAAATATAATTTAATAGTTAAGGTTGATTACATAATGTATTAATTATATAACTTATTAATTTATGAATATTAAGTATAAAATAAATATTATTGGATAGTTTAATATTTTACTAAAATGTTTATATTTGTAAAATTCTGCTTCATTTTTGCAAGTAAAAAATTATGTACGGGTGCGTAGCTGAAACACTATTAGTTTTACTTTGTCGTATTTTTTTTCTTTAATTTTTAGGGAAACTAACCTCAAATTTGCTTTAATTGCTATTGTTGTTGGATACCGAAAACAAGATTAATACAGTTTAGTACTGAAAAATATTTTATAGTAATAGCATTTTCTATTTTATAAATTTATATTAGAACTATGTGTGTAAAAATAGATTTATTTCAAACTTCGATGGCTATAATTAAATAAAAATGAATTAATCGGCCAATTTTTGTTTTTGCAACCAACACTGCTCATAGAAATTAAGTAAACTGATAACTCTTGACGTTTATATCAGTAAGTATCACCTGTAAGTAATCATAATAAGAATGCAAGCGAAAAATGAATATAGGTAGTAAATGAATAAAAGGCTTTACTAGAAATGCCAAATTACTAAAAAAAGTAAATAAGTGTATTAATGATATAAATTGAATGCATTTCGCTATCAAAACTCTATTTTGAAGTGGTGGCTGTTCAATTGTTTGGTGAAATTTAGTAAAACCTTCATCTTATTTTACGGTAACATATTTTTACATTTTTTTTTTGTATTTTTTTTTCAATTAATTGTTTGTACTTTAAATACTCTCCACACATAATTATGTATGATTATGTAACACTGCAGCGCTAAAAAAGCAAATGATACATGACTTAATATTTTTCAGGTCCCACCCCCAATACAATTATTTGGCATTTGATCCAGTTGTAGGAATAGTATACTTGGCTTTTATTTATTACTTGTACAAGTGTACAAGTGTACAAGTACTGGTATACTTGTCAAGTCAGGCCTTATTGTAAGGTTTTTTTTCTACTACCCACTATCCTTTTTTTATGTTGTGTATCACGAAGTACTTTCGGATAACAGTTATACGGGGGTCTGGTGGGGGTGCTGGGGCGGAGCTTCCTTTGAACTAACGTTTTTCTAGCTTTTTATGTTAGTAAAAACGTTTTTTAAAGCATAAAATTTCATAAAAACTTTGGTAGGTTAGTATGGATTATCATTTACACTTAAAAATATTCTCTTATACCACTCTTGTTCTTTCGCCTTAACAGTTTCTCTAATTCTCCTTTTTTTCTTAGACCACTCATTAATTGCTGAAAGAGAATTCCATTCGGCTAATGGAGGAAGATTAAAATAAATATATAGATATTCATTCTCGCTTTCAATATTTAGACTGATTCTATTGCTGGTTTTCAACAAATTGTTCACACTAATCATTCTTTCAATATCAGCAGAATGAGGTTTTGTTGCAACAATTCTGGCCATAATAACTGAAACATTGAGAAAAAAATTTGTCGTCACTAAAGCTGGAAGAGTTTCTTTCAAGCTGATTTTTTTTTAATTGCTCAATATTTTGATGCGTGAGAAGCTCCAAATATTCCATTGAAAGTTCATCAAGATCTAAGTCACTTCCTATCAACTAATGAACTGCTTTCATATCAACGGATGGCTCTAGCTCAGTGAATGGTTTTAAAATTTTAACAGTATCCGCATCAATATCGAATCTCTCCTGCAAAAAATTTACAAGAGAATCTACAAATTCATTGCAGATTGCGGAATAGTCTCGATTCTGAGAAACAAACTTGTGATGTTCCTTTAAACGACGTTTTCGATTTCTTGTTAAGACTTCTCCTTTTAGTAAAACCTCATTTTCACAATGAATTTCAAACTGTTATTTTATGGTTGTCACCCATCCACCAAGCAACACTTCAGTTTTTAATATTTTAAGCCTAGATATAACATTCACTGTCTCTTTGTCCATGTCCAAAATTGTAATTATATCAGACTGCAGATTTTTCTAATATCCGCTGAAAACCACCAATACATGCCAGAATTTGTAGATTTTCATAATTGATTAAAAAAAGTCTGTATTCTCTTGCCTCTTTGTCACAACAATCTTTTAAGAACAATACTAAATCATTCCAAGAAACCAATACTGAATTGATTAAATCAAACGAAAATACGGACCACCTCACTTCAAATAAACGAGACATTACTAATATACTTGAAAGCCAAATCCAATCTGTATGCTGCACACCATATGGTAATCAAAGGAAGAGTTGAGTTAATCTTGTACTTGTTCCTAAAGAGTTCCCACAACCCTGCTCTACAACCAGTGTTCACTGTTGCTCCATATGTTACCGAAGAGGTGGCAAATTTAAAAAGTTGTTTAGACAATACTTTTCCTACAGTAGTATCGATGGAGTTCTCTATTGCACTAAGTATTCCCTCAGCACCTTGACAAGTTGGTTCACTTATCCCAAGGAAATATTGAACTGATTTACCAGATTTTTTTATGACTTTTGCAAAAACATATATATTGTCTATTTGCATGCGGTCCACACTTCCATCACATCTCAAAGAAAGCGATAAAATGTCAAAGCTCAGTATATCTTGCACACTATGATCACTTTTAATAATATACTGAATAAATTCTTTATGTGCGATTGGGGTCAAATATTGAAAATTTATGTCTTGAAGAACGCACGGGACATTCACATTTTTAACTTGAAACGATTGAGCAGCTATGGAAGTAACAACTCTTGATGGAAATGAGTAAGCACTGAGAGTAATTTTTTTTTACGTCAGCATATGTCTGTATCATTAATCCACCAATTTTGTTTGCTAGGTCGTCGTTCATTTGTGTGAGTATCATATCCATAGTACATTCATTTGTTTTTTCTGGTACTTTTAAAGTAGATAATCTAAAAGCTTTCACAGACTCAAAATGATATTTCTGAGAAATGTGTTTTTCTATCGTATCGTTTCTAAATCTAGTACCATCTTTTACTATCGCAGGCGATTGAGTTAGTTTTCCATGAAGCTTTACTATGTTTGGAAATATGTTGCAGTAATTACATTTTACGTAGTGGTTATCATCTCGTTGATAATGTACAAATGCCTGAGCATTAGAATTATTTTTATTTGCATCAGGTTTAGAAATCAGAATTTCTTGTGTGACGGTTTCACTCGGGTTTTTATTTTATGAAATTTCCTCGATTATTTCTTTTTCTTTAACTGGTTATGATAGTTGAGATTCCTCAGGAGATGCTGAGTTTTGTGTGGCCAAATTTGACTGGGTCGAACAACTTGCATTATTTAGATTCAGCCAACTATCCAAAGAAGTTGTTTTGCAAGGTTTTTTTACATCTTTTTGAAGAGATGAAGCCCGTTTCATTTTTACACTTTTTCACTTTTCACTATAAGATAAGTTATTTTTTTTCTTGTATTAATTTTCACTTTTTATTAATATAAGTATATAATACAATAATACACGTGTATTTATTTACTGTAGTGATAGCACATAAACCTTGTTGTATTTATATATGTAGAACAATCTTTTGTTCTAACTTATATTTTTAGTAGTTCAATAATAACGCAAAATGTAGTTAATAAAGATATAATCAATCAAAATAAAAACATATAAAATATTGATACACTTAAAAACGGATAAATAAATAATACACAAAATAAAAAACTTAAAGTCACAAACGTACCACACGGAAAGAGATTACCTTCGGTACTCCCGAGGTCTTCTCTTTCTTCCTTTTTAATTCATTCCGTTTCATCTTATATACTAAAATATTTTGTTTGTCTTTTTATAAAATTCATATAGTAATCATTTTCAAAAAGGTTTATAAATATTTACTTCCTGATCTAGTAACAATAATTCGGGGAATTACAATTAATCCAAACATTACAAAAGTGTTCTACTTTTATGTTTACAAATAATAGACTATATTATATTTTAGTAATAATAGATCAAGAGATTCATAATGCCATAATTTTCAAAAATGTTTATAAATATTTACTTCTTGGTTTAGTAACAAAGATTTGGGGAATTATAATTAATCTAAACATTACCTAAGTGTTCTACTTCTAGGTTTACAAATAATAGACTATATTGTATTTTTGTAATAATAGCTTAAGAAATTCATAGTTAAACCAAACATTACAAAAATGCTTTGTTTTCAGTTTTATAAAATAATGACCTATATTACACTNTGTTTTCAGTTTTATAAATTTTATAAATTTCTATATTACAACCTATATGTCCTAAGCAAAATTGCGCAGAAGTCAACATGCGCATTATATAGTGCAGTGTTTCTTAAACTGCAATACAGTAGGGTCTCGATAATCCGAACACAGGCTAATCTGAAAGACGCGGTAATCCGAACGGGCTTATGAATTATCTTATCGCTATAATATATACATATTTATTTATAAATAATATTTTACGGTAATAAAATTTTTCGATTACGTTTGTACATCCGACATCGCACATGTACGTCGTTTAGATATGATACGTTAGATATGAACGTCGATTACATACATTTGTCAGTTGAGTGTCATACTGCATAAAGATCGCTTTACACTGCGTATTTGTAACATTTATTAGCGTATTTTTCTTAAAATGGCTCCACGTAAGCATGTTACATTAAAATTACAGGATAAGTTAGAAGTTATAAAATTAATTAACAAAGGGACCAGCTACAGTACTATTTCAAGACAATTTGGGATAGGTGTATCTACCATCAGTGATATTAAAAAAAACAAGGAAAAAATAGAGAAGTTTGTCATTGAAACGGAAAATGGTCCAGGTAAGCGTAAAACGTTAAAACAACCAGAAAATTCAAATGTTGAGAGTGCAGTTTTTATGTGGTTTATTCAACAAAGACGTTTACACGTTCCAGTGAGCGGTGAAATGATTTGTGAAAAAGCACGATCTTTTCAGCGCCAATTCTCAAAAAATAACCATGCTTTTTATGCGTGTAAAGGTTGGTTAGATAACTTCAAAAAGAGTCATGGGATAAGGCGTCTCAAAATTTCTGGTGAAAAACTTTCGAGTGTAGAGGACTGCATCAAACCGTCCCAAAAAGACTTTGAAGAACTTGTCATACAAAAAAATTTTAAAGCAGAACAAATTTACAATGCCGACGAATCTGGATTGTTTTAGCGAATGTTGCCTGACCACACTTTAGTGTTATCTACAGAAAAAGCCGCTCCTGGTAGAAAGATTATGAAAGAAAGAGTCAAATTTATGCCTTGCGCTAATGCGACGGGCAACCATAAAATTCGTTTACTTGTTGTAGGAAAGGATCACAAGCCTCGTGCATTTAAATCGGTTGCATTTCCTGTGTGCTACCGAGGGCAGAAAAATGCGTGGGTAACAAAAGATTTATTTTTAGATTGGTTCAACAATGAAATTGTTCCTAGTATTCGTCGTCATCTTTCTTCAATCAATTTTCCTATGGAAGCTGTATTACTATTGGATAACTGCCTAGGTCACTTATCTGCAGATGAACTTATAAGTGAAGATGGCAAAATTTTTGCAATGTTTCTTCCATCAAATACAACTGCTATGATTCAACCAATGAATCAGAATGTTATCCAAAATATAAAATTGAATTACCGAAAAACTTTACTTACGAATATTTTGGCAGATGAAGAAAACGGAGTTGACTTGGTAGCAGCTTTGAAAAAAATCAATCTTAAAGATGTTGTTTTTAATTTGGCTAATTGTTGGTTATCTGTCTCGTCACATCTGATTAAAATGTCATGGAAATATCTTAGTCCACAACTGGTGGATGTGAACGAAACCAATGAAGTTCAAGGGGAAAACATTATCCTTACCCCACTTTTAGACAAGTTGGCTCCAAACACAGCCATCACTGAGGATGAAATTCAACAGTGGGCATCTGGGGGCTGCGATAAAGAGATACAGCACCAGGAAATTTTAACTGAAGATGAAATCATACATGCCGTGACCAAAGAGGATATTGAGAAGGAAGAAGATGATGAATTTTTGCCCCCCTTAAAAATATCTGCTTCAGATGCCACTAAAGCGTTAAATACGGCCATGCAGTGGGCTGAACAAAACGATGAAATCTGCGATGAACTTATGTTGCTTAGACGTTTACGGGACAAGGCATACCAATCCATAATAGAAACCAGTGTACAAAAAAAAATAAATCAATATTTTAAATAGTAAGGTTCATAATTACATATACCCATAATTATATTAATATTTTTATACTTTCATTTTTATTTTATATGTTGTATATTTTATATATTCTTTTGAAATTACGAATTTTTACACGATTAATACAGATAAAAATACAATTTCATAATTTAAATTACGATAAAATTGATGTTTTTTTTAAGCCATAGGTAATCCGAACAAATCGCTAATCCGAACGACCCCTTTCCCCAATCTCGTTCGGATTATCGACACCCTACTGTATAAAGAAAGGTCGAAAATCAACCGTCAATTACGAATTAGATAAAATAAACAGATAAAATTATTGTTTGGTTTCAATACGACCGTGTCTTGCGATACTGTGCGTTTTATTTATTTTTAAATGGGTTTTGACGACGGCACGATGATATTACCGATATCGTACATTACTCTACTATATCGACTACTGCACAATGCGCATCAGGCACACGAAGTCGTTTTACAACGTATAGGTCTATAGAAAATTTATACGTTTGCAATGCAGTCAAACCGTTCTCAGTCTTTTTTCCAATATAAAATATAAATACATTACGATTTGTTAAAAATTAAAATATGTGCTTAAACTTTTTAGTTAAAAGACGTTTTTAATTTGATAACTTACAATTTTTATATTAATAAATTTATGGCTTTATTATTTTATTATTAGAATTCATTTGTATCGTACAGGTGAAAAAAAATCTACTACCCAAATTATGTTTTGAACTACCAATTCGGGTTCTACTACCCGTTAAAATAAGCCCTGTGTCAAGTATACCAGTCATGGGAACGCTCCACTTGTTAATAATTGGTTGATTTGGCAAGTATACAATTATTGGTGTACTTGGCAAGTACACCAGTCTTGGGAATCCGGCTTTAAACTTGATTATGAACGTCTTTTAAAATACGTGACTTCCGTTATCGTGTCGTACTCGTGTTCTTCACGTCGCCGTCGCGGTCATTATATTTTGTCGATAACGTCTCAACGGAAACCGATAAACACCAAACACATAATATAAAATACATTCTTTACACATTTACTCAAATTATATTTACAATTTATTTTTAATAATTGGACTGATAGAGTATTTAAATAAAGAGATATCTTAGATATTAAAAAAATATTTAAGTTTCTTTAAAAAAATAACAGTAAACTACTGAACAACTAAATCAGTCAAATAATTCTTATTAATTATTATGCATCACAAATATTAAGTTATTTTCATAATTTTCAGCTACCTTGGTGAATTATTCAATATTCAATATTTATTATGACTTGTGATAAAGTAATACAAAAAAATTTTTACTAGAAAAACAATAATAAAATTATTATATGCATTTTTTATTTCTATTAAGTAATTTCAAGTGATTCTAATTTTTCATGAAAATATTCGTGCCTATAACCAATATATAACATAATAAAACTGCGTTCACTTTTATCCTATAGGAAATATACAAGTACAGACTTTTGATAGTATCATTTCATGAATATAAAATTAAATGAACATATTTACAAACTTTAAACTTAATAAATTATTATTTTATTTGCACACGTGCAAACACTGTATTTTTGTATGTGACTATTATAATTAATTATTTGAAAAAATTGATTATTCTAACTTATTTTATTGAACTGTAGATTTTGTTTTTTGCATTTATTGATATGAATCTTGGACTAATTATTTTAACATTATCTTTAATTCAACACAATAATTCCTCGAAAATAAAACAAAATAATTACTTAAATTATTTAAATGAAGTAGTATATCATATGTGTACTCAAAATGGATGGAAGTCTATGGAAAACTTATACTTAAACATTGATCCGATTGGAAATATAAATGTTCCAGATTTAATAGGACGACAATTAGACAGAAGTAATTTGATTATTACTTTCTATAATATTGTTCATATTTTAAACTACAATTATAACGAAATACTTTTAATATTCGTTAAATTGTTAAATATTATTGTTGATGAATGTAAACCCTTTTTGGATGCCGAATTATTAGAAAAATTTTCAAATTGTACTAAAGTACTCGAAAAAGCAGTAAAAGATTCATTGACAATGTTTGAGAATTTATATAATGCTATTACATTCATAAGATATATAGACTTAAACTTGAAAAATCTAAAAGTTGATGAGTTACAAAGTTATCTGTATACCACAGATGACGACATTTATCAGATAAAAAACCACAATTTTTTTAAAAATGTACAAGACGAGAAATATTATGATTATCATCAAATATTTCTTGATGTTAGAAATTTCATTGATAATGTATTTAAAATTGCAAATAATTTTTTTGAGAAATATAAATTTATTCAAAATATGAATGAGAATGATGATTGCAAAATTATATGTGAAATAGAATATTCATCACACACGATAGATTCACAGGAATTTATTTCATTTGTGTATCAAAAGGTCAATTCGTTTTACACTGAAACCATAAAGAATAATTACGAGGATCTTGGATTTATTCAATTGATAAATCCAACAATTGATAAGTAAGTATAACTTATTTTATGAGTCCTATATTTAAGAGTATTTTCTATTTTATAATTATAAAATAGGAATAATTTTATTAAATATATTATACAATATGTGTATAAATTATATATAATTCAATGATTTTTGACTTTTCCGATCAAAATTTGCTGTACGTATAATCTGATCTTGTAGTAACAATTAGCAACATAACATAAAAACAGATTTTTCTGTATTAATTTCTATTCTCAAATTTATTGTAAGGAGTATATTATAAATTGCATTACTTGTGATATTGAATATTGATAAAAATGTTAATAAAATAAATATTGAATATATTATTTTCATATTTGTTAATGCAAAACCCAAAACAGTTCTGTTAAGGAAGTACTTTTCATAATATGTAACTTATTACTTAAAACGTAATATTATTTGGTTTTGTATGAAAAACGTATTCCTATTAAATGATACTTTTTTTTTATTTTACTTCAAAAAATATATTTTTTGTCTCTAATTTTTTTGTTTTTGTTATCGATCAATTATTTAAAAACAAAATTACAACTAATCTATTTGCTAAGTGAACTTATTTTTTTTTATAATTCATTAAATTCAGATACAATTTTTTACAGTTAACTAAAATAATTTTTTAGTATGAAAATAAACATTTCAAAAGGTGGTTTGGTTTATTGTTCTTGTTATCAGTCCATACGCTGTTATTATTAAATATTTTTTGTATGAAAACTATTAGTTAGTTAATTAATTAGTTAATTAACTAACTAATTCTAAGGACTGTTACCATTAGCGAAATTAAAGTTGACACCCTTATAAGGTATAAGAGATGAAAGTGAAAAAAACTTTGATTGAAAAATTGAGAGAAACATTAACTAAAATAAATAAATAAAACGGTATTAATTTAATGATATTGATAATTATTATTGTTACTCGAATAATTAAGTGGTTCATGATAACTAAATCATTCTGTATGTAACTGTGTGATTTAATGGTTTATGATAAACCAATCACCGTGTATAAAATAACAATAAAAATAAATAAGTAATATCTGCTAATATAAGATAATTTAACTAATTTATTCAAATATCTATACAGATTTAAACCTCCTATAGACCAAACTATTAATCAAGAAGTTGGTATCATGTCACTCAATATTATACTTAGTGAGGGTAGTTGGAGTTCATTTAACCACATAGAAATACAATATGACGATTTGAAAATAAGTGCTGAACGTGTTTTCAGAGACCCGGTTACAGATCATAATTTTCATCTTAAAAAAAATTACATCGCACTAATGGTGAGATGCAGATTTTTGGAAGTTCTTCTATATTACAATTCAACATTATCTGCTTTGAAAATAATGTGTGATAATGAAAAATTTAAAACTATTCCAAAACATTATGTGGACTGTGTAACATATCTTTTTGACGTTATTAATGATACAGTTAAAATGTTTGATTTCATGCTGACAATTTTAGAAAAAATGAAGCTATCAGCAATTTGGCCAACCACTTCATCATATTCTAATCTAATTTCAACTCATAAATTGATACGTAATTATGTTATTAATCTAAAAACTCGTAATGTAGTACGAGATATGTTTGTAAACAAACCTGGAATACCTATTGAAAAAATAGCTGATGATTACGTTAAATGTTTTATTTATGCAAGATATGATACTAGCAATATGCTACGTGCTTTTAAAAGTCAAATAAAAAATCGCTGTTATTCAGATTGCTTAATTGTCACTACGAAAGATCTGATAATTAAATTAAAAAATACTGCATCTTTTATTAATGAAACAATGTCAAATGATTCTCGTGTCTCCGATTATGAATTTATTTCGATATATTTATATGAGTTCTGTGAACATTTTATTAAAACTTTTTGCTTAGATACAGGTTTTCATAAAATACATGAAAATTTTATTTGGACATGGAAATAATTCTTTTTTGTATTACAAAGTTAAAAATATAACATTTATATGATCGAAATACGTGTTTTATGTTAAATTAGAGCATAATTTCTGGTATATGAAGTAGGACCTGACACTACTTACGTCGGAATAATGTAGTCGACACTGGTTTTGAGGGTATAGACCTGTGGGCCGTTATTAATAAGCAACAACAGGTTATTTAAAAACAAACCGAAAACGAATATTCATTTTTTTATGTTCATTTTGACAACGGGAAGAAGACTCAACGTATCTTTTGCGGCGGGCNTAAGGAGACTCAACGTATCTTTTGCGGCGGGCCGTCATTGGCTGTACGGTACTTGCTGGACTCTGCACTGTGGCGTATGGCACGCGTTGTTGATCAGTCAAATACTCATAGTAGGGCGACGGCTGATAAAGGTGGCACGAGTTGCGGGGCATCGTGTATCATGATCATATTAAGTAAATTCTTCAGAAAGCGCAAAATGAATAAATTGATTTAATTTAGCTTTGATGAGAAGCTGAGAAGGTATTAATTTTTCCATGATGTGTTTATTTATTTTATTTTTGTGTCTGTCACTATTTTTACTTTGCTCTCACTGGACTGATTTTTCTGTACGATTCGTCAAAAGATCACAAATCATAATTAATTATAGACATTACCCTCAAAAATAGAAAATTTTATCCTCGTTCCCCATAAATAGTGAAAGTCTCCTATAAAATTACTCTTCTTCTTCTTTTTCCTCTCCATAATTCCAACTACTTAGTGTTGATCACCCTTATCCTAAACTTCCACTTGACACGATCTCCCACATCACCTACGCTGTCCTCATATCACATTCAATAGCATCTCTACATCTCTTTTTTGATTGTCCTCTACCTCTTCTTCTATCAACATTCATTTCTATAACTGTTCTTATGGCTTCCTATTCTTCTTTTCTCATAACATGACCAAACCATCTAAGTCTATTTTTTTTCATTTTATCCATGATTGACGCTACACCTATACTTCCTCTTATATGCTTTTTACCCTGGTACAAGTACCATCATACATATCTTCTATTATATTAAAGTATCTTTAGAGCACTCCTTTTCTTATTAATGCCCACTTTAGGACCTCTCTCAGTACTCTGTCATACGAAAGTCCCCTAAAAAATTACGATTTTTAAATTGGTAAATTTCAATATTTTTTAAACTTTTTTTTCTAAAAATTGCCATAACTTTTTGAAATATTAATAATTTAAAATAATTTTTTTTTAAATTGAAGCCAGAGGTATTTCTCTGTCATTTGATATAATTTTTTTTATATATGCTTGATATCATTACCTATCATTTGGTATATTTTTTTTATAAATTTAACCCTATACTAGCCCACAGGGGAGGGGATTCAAAATTGTTTACAAAAAATTAACTTTTTCAACTTAACTTTTGAAAGTATTCCGGAAATACTGACACTTTTATATATATCTTAAATTAAAGCTAATGTAATATACTTTAATTTGAAAAAAAAAAATTTGACCTCTGGATTTGTCTTCATGGTAAAAATGACTACCGTATTCAAAAATTTGCTATTTTTGTGTTAAAATTCTGGGTTTTGTATTTTATATTATTTTAAAATACCTGACAAGGAGAGTACAAATTTTCATAAATATTATATAAATAAAATATTAATATAGCATAGAAAGTTAAACTTATTTAAATTTGTTTGCTTTTTTTAAGTCGAGAGAAATAACTTTGAAATTTGAACTAGCTTAAATAACCAATTTTTTCAATTGACGTTAGCGACGTATGGTTGCTGAGTCGGGAAGCTTATGTTTTACACGTTGGGGTACGAGGTTCCAACCCGCGTATGGCAATGAATTTTTTGCATTTTTTCTTAATTTTTTTTAAGTTAGTATAAATTTTTAACTCGTTTGATTTTTATCTCATTTAGATTCAATAACTTCAATAAATATCAAGGATCCCATCACTTTAGTCGCCCCTTGTAAGAAGAAATTTCTTATTAAAATTATTTTACTATATTTTAAGTTTTAGCTTCGATGCAAAGCTGAGAAGATATTTTTTTGTGACTATCATTTATTTTCTCTGCTCTAACTTGACCTACTTTTTTCAACAATACGTCAAATTACTACAATNATTTTTCAACGATACGTCAAATGATTACAATTCGTATCTAGTTGAAGATATTACCCTCAAAAATTGAAAAAAAAATTCTAATTTATCAATGAAACAGTTACTTATCCTATGTTCTCCATGCAGATAATTAAAATAATTTATTTCTAATGTTTTCAAAGTATTTATTGACGAATCAAGTTTGATATGATAATTTAATATGATAGGTTTCAACTACAAAATTAAATCATTTTACTTTGTAATTTAATATTTTTTTTATTCTATTTGTGTGTGCAACTACTAGACTATAATATTCAACATTTTTTGGTAACATGTTGCTATATAAATTATTTCTTAAATAAAATGATTGCTAGTTTCTCCTGAATTAATAATGGATTTTTACAATTATAATCAAATTTTATAGTACGCTATTGAGTAGATCTTTTTAACAACTTGGTTTTGATTGGTTCATTTAGTTAAAGTAAATCGTTAAAATTAATTAAGTTCTCAATATTTCAATTGTAGAATCTTTTCAAACAACAAAAGTTACTAGGAAATTATTACTATTAC
>NW_026099573.1:46560720-46606894 GCF_025091365.1 Daktulosphaira vitifoliae
TGTCAGATATCATTATACTTGATCCAACTATACCACGTCACAACTGTGCCGCGACCCCCCTGTGCTGGGTTTTTTTTTTTTCTATTTATTATTAATTTTTTTATTTACAGAGTTCATTCAAAATACCAACAAAAAAAGAAGAAAAACAAATATATAAAAAATAAATGTCCAAACCATACAGCCAACGGGAAGATAATATGATATTGGACTACGCCAAAAAAATGAATGTGATAGATGGCGGAAAAGCTGTGTGGAGGGAGTTTTTGTCAAATGGTTTTCTACCAGAGAGAAGTGTAGAAAGTTTAAGAACAAGATGGCTGTCCTTAAAAAAAAAAAATAAATTGTAAAAATTTAGTCTTTTGATATATATTGAAAATAAATTATGTTTATATAATAAATGTTTGTTTTATAAGAAGGATGAATTTTTTGAAATATTTGATATTTAATTGTTTAATGCATTATAAATAAAATTTCAGAAAATATAGTGTTCAGTTACATTATAAAGTATACTTAGTACCTATTATTATTATTTATTAATAAAATTATATATGTAGAGTGTTTGATTTATCATAACTCATTCGAGTACTACAAAAATATATGCAATGTTAGAAAAATGAAATTTTATTTCTTTTAGCTACAAAAAATCCTGATATAACAGATAATTATTTCTTTTCACAATAATCCTTTATAACCAAAAGTGGTGTCAACTGAGTTATAGATTCGATGCGAAGCTGAGAAGGTATTAGTTTTACTATGATGCTTTTTATATTTTTTTGGGGTCTGTTACCAGTTATAATATAATAATATAATAAAATATAATATAATATATCAATTAAATTTAAATATAATTTTAAATTAAAACGTATGCAGGAAAAAAGTTTTGTATATTTTTCGCCTATTGCTTATCTATGAATTAAGTGAATGTAATTAATAATATTAGATTAATTTTATTGAATTAAAAAAATAATAAAAGGATTCAATTGGTAATACAATTATTGTTGTTTTATGTATTAATTAATAGCTGTGAGCCTACCAAACCCAACACAGATCATTATTGGCCAACTCAAAACTAACACATTGTGTCATTATAGCATTCTTAGTATTCATAAAGTTATTTGAAATGAAACTAATATGGTTATTCTTAGTATAATGAATTGATCATATTGTATTCGAGTATTTATAAAGAATTCCCTTTTTTGTTTTTAATATTTTATAATAGTAATATTATTTACTAATGAATGAAAGTGTTCATAATCCATTTTGGAGAAATTATTGTGTTATTTATTTAATAATTCAGAGTGTTGGTAAAATGAATTAGAAATTTTAAAGGCCAACCCAAAATGTAACAATCCATAGTTAAGGTCAAATTTATGGATGGTCTGATGTTGCTAAAATCATATTAATCCAACCCAATCAATGTTTTTATAAGAATATTTGTTGGACGATTTTAATTTAAATTTTTTGGGTCTTCAAAATTTAAATTGTATAACCTAATGCAACAAAATAATGATTTTATAAATTTTGTGACATTTTGTATTTCATATTTTGATTCCTTAGTGTTTTAGTTAAGGTTTTGTTTTTTATGTTTGTTCGTATTTGTTTTAGGATTTCTTTGCCCGCGGTGGTTCGGTCGAGTACGACGCAGACTCTTTTTGTGTGGTAAGTTGTTTTAAATATCTTTTATAATGACCATTAGATTAATTGGTCGGTGTTTTTCATCGTTCATAGGTGTCCCGTTCACTTGAAACGTTTAAAATTTGTGGCCCTAGATTCCAAATTAAAGTTGATCCAAACCATGTCAACTGGACTCGGGTTGCCAATAAAAAGCTAATTAGCCATTTTAATACTTTGTTTCTCGACGATAATAGCATAACTTATAATGAATTTGTACTCGGTAGTTTTGGCGATTGCCATTTAATAAATGTCCTCATCCGGTCAAACTGTAGTACAGAAATTCCCAAATGCAGGTATTTCTTGATTTTTTGTAGTTCGAGACTTGTTACTACTGTATGCATTTTTTTGGGTTTAGATAGCAGTTTATAACGGAAAAAGTTTACTCTGCAATAAAAACTCTTCATCAATCTTCAAAGACATATTGCACAAATAATTTGCCGGCCCAACCGCACAATGACGGACAAGTAATTGTATATAACGACGATTGGTCGGAATTTTGCGTGTCATTGATGGCCGTTGCGGCTCCAACTTTTGTAGATGTCCAATTATATTTTTATATAGCTAAGCATGGCATTAAGGATGCTTCATTAAGCACGGTAAAATATATGATCAACGAAGCAGTCAATATGGATTGCCCGCAATTGATTTGCATTCAGCTGCATTTGGCTGCTTCGAATCACGCCGTACTACTCAAAAGAGATCGGGCTACAAAAGTTGTGACAGGTGAAATTGCGTATTTTAAACCATTATTGATGAACGACGTATGTAATTTTAATGGTGGAAAAAGTTTAAAAAATTCACATTTAAGTGCCGTCACATGGGTGCAAGCCTATGATATGGCACAACATATGATTAGAGGTGGAGGCCTAGGTGCCCATTATATTGTAGCATTATGTGGTGAGTTATTATTGTTCGTTAAATGTCATAGAAATGCGTAAAATTTTTTTTTCATGTGTTGCTCTCATAGGAGATCTGAAATATTGTAAAGATTATTGTTTAAATAATATGAAAACCGGATTAGAAAACAGGATTCAATCCTACGAGAAATTCCTAATGTACAGGCAACATAATCCACAAACATTAAGGATTGAGGGGGTGTTTAGCTTTCAATCTAAACGTGAAGTTGAGGAACATTCGTGGCCTGTAAATCTAAATAAAACTCACGTTGTTTTAGTGAACGCGTTTTTGAAAGAAGATGCCATTTCGTTAATGCCCCAAGCAGTGTTCCAAAAAGTGATTGATATTTGTTTGGGGTAAGGGTGTTTTATTATTAATATTATCTTATTTAAGCGTTTGCAAATCTACTAAAAAAAAAAAAACTGTTGTTTATAGTATTAATTTATGTTCTATTATAAAAAAACATTTTCAGATATCTAAAGCAATTGAAAAATGTCCCAAGCAATTACCTTCCGTAAATGACCTAGGTAAAATATACGATTACGAATCCATAGTTGAGTATATCATTCATGGAACGACCGAAAGGGTCAATTACGATAGATTGAAACGACTCTTAATTCAGCCATCCATAAGTGGTAGCACCGTGAATGGATTAATATGGTTTAAAGAAAAATTCCCATCTCCAAATAAGGAAAAATATCTGCAGGGTTAACGAGCGAACGAGGTNAATATCTGCAGGGTTAACGAGCGAACGAGGGGCTCGCTGTCCGCGACCGCTTATTCATCAGTCCAAATTAATGGACTGCTTATTTCGCGGTAACCTGCATATCTGCAGGTCGTTCCTCTATCCGCAACCTGAGGACGCGCCCGATTCCCCGAGCTAGGGACACTGCACTCGTGCCGACATTTCGTATCCCCGTAGAGCCCAATCACACCGACACTTGCGCAGCGAAACGGGAACCCAACCCAACCCAACCATAGTGATAGGTTAAACGAATAGACCAAAAAAACATTTTCTATTCAATATTTATTTTTATATTATAACAAAACAATTAATGACTATACAGGGTGATTCATTAAGGATAAGACACTCATTTTCTCGGTAACTATTGAAAATTTTTAATTTTTGGTAAGGAAAATATTTTTTGATTCAAAGAACTCTACAATAATATGTAGTAAAAACATAATTTTTTTGATCCCTTCAAGGTTAAAAAACATTAATTTGCATTTTCTTAAATGGGAACCCCTATTTTGAATTTGTTATTATGATTGAACATAAAACTACAAACAACTTTTTTTTTTCCGATCAACCGTTCGTCTGTTACAGCTTGTTAAAGTTAAATAAATTTGGACTAAATTTCTATTGTTGTTTTAATGTTTTCAATACAGAAGTCACTATTTTTCTATAGTGTAATATACACTAATTGTTATTGACCAAGATATGACAAGTAAGATAGCAATAACAATTTACGACACACTAATTGAGTGATAATAATAATAGATTCAAATCGGGTCTTAATCATAGTATTACTCTATGGTCTTAACTGTATTATTAATAGCAATGCCCATTGATTTGTATAGCAAGTTTTATTACTGATAAGTTAATTTCCTAACCTCTCTTCACCATAGTGTAGAGACTCGATACAATTCTATAATACGATAATGTTATCGTGTGATATGACCCACAAAAATAATTTTGACTAATGTTGATTAATATTATGTTATGTTTTAACATAAACTTTTTAAACCACATCAGGTTTAACGCTAATTCTACGTTGGTACTACTATCCCATATAGTTAAATATTTTTATCCATTAGTTGTTTAACTATCGTGTAGCTACAGTGTTTTAATGTAACATTTTAATAAATGTTTTATTTTTAAGTCGTAACAATTATTAAATAATAATTTAACCTTATTTAGATGATAAAATTTTACTAAAGTTATATAACTCAAGCGGTGAGTGGACGAACGCCATCAAAGCGTCAATGAACTCGATGTCTAACCGAGGAACAGGAGGTAGGAGTGTCGGCAACCCCCATTGTAGGAATCTAGCCTGCAATGAGAATAACATAATTGAAACCCNAACCCCTATTTTGAATTTGTTATTATGATTGAACATAAAACTACAAACAACTTTTTTTTTTCCGATCAACCGTTCGTCTGTTACAGCTTGTTAAAGTTAAATAAATTTGGACTAAATTTCTATTGTTGTTTTAATGTTTTCAATACAGAAGTCACTATTTTTCTATAGTGTAATATACACTAATTGTTATTGACCAAGATATGACAAGTAAGATAGCAATAACAATTTACGACACACTAATTGAGTGATAATAATAATAGATTCAAATCGGGTCTTAATCATAGTATTACTCTATGGTCTTAACTGTATTATTAATAGCAATGCCCATTGATTTGTATAGCAAGTTTTATTACTGATAAGTTAATTTCCTAACCTCTCTTCACCATAGTGTAGAGACTCGATACAATTCTATAATACGATAATGTTATCGTGTGATATGACCCACAAAAATAATTTTGACTAATGTTGATTAATATTATGTTATGTTTTAACATAAACTTTTTAAACCACATCAGGTTTAACGCTAATTCTACGTTGGTACTACTATCCCATATAGTTAAATATTTTTATCCATTAGTTGTTTAACTATCGTGTAGCTACAGTGTTTTAATGTAACATTTTAATAAATGTTTTATTTTTAAGTCGTAACAATTATTAAATAATAATTTAACCTTATTTAGATGATAAAATTTTACTAAAGTTATATAACGGGTAAGTAGAATTAACAACAAAATAAATTTATATTTATTTGATATAATATTTTTTTTTTTAACTGTAGGTCAAATTTTCACATATGAAAGTTGATGCATCTAATTGCCAAATAATATATTTACATTATGTATATTTACATTTTTGGATTCACCGCTATTGAAGACAATATTTAATAGATAAAAATAAATCATCTTCTTTCTTCTTAAGTTTCATTGAATTGATTAAGACTTTTTTTTTTTATAACAAGCAGATCACATTATAGTTAAAAATTTAAAAGTTGTTGTATATTATTAAATGATAAAATTAAATAAAAACATTTCTCATATATTAATGTTTATTCAAAATTGATAGTTATTTTTTCAACATACCATTTATCGTTTTGAAATCTAAAAAGCAAAAGTGCTTTTATCAGTTTTTGTAATAATATTTCTAACTTAGTTTAGAACATTATGTATCTCTTTCTAGACATTAAATTACGGTTAATGTTTAAGACTAGTTTTCCCGAGTTGTTGAAGAATGCATTATTACAAAAAAAAAAAGAATACATTGTTTTATTTAAGATAATCAATAACAATTAAATACAACTAACTAATTTAAATTGTTTCAGGTTTTAATATAATCTGAACAATTAATTAGAGTTACTTTGGAATATTGTTCAGAAACTTTAAATATTAAGGATATTATACAATTTAATAGCTTTCAAATTCCACATTGCAAGCCCAACCTTAATATAAATGAATTGATATAAGATAATATAACACAGTGTTTTGTCAAAAACTTTAAGTAGTGAATTCAAATTCAACATCTCTTTCTATTCAAATAATTTTTAAAAATATCTCTACAATACCAGAAAATGTATGGTTGAAGAAGTTTTGTTTTCACAGAAAAAACTAATATTTGTATTTTAAATTATTATAGGTTTAAAATTGTTAATATAAAATTCAATCTTAAAAAAAATATATTCAGAATTAAAGCATTGTACTTAGTATATTTAAACTCTTTGGCAGTCATCTATTTGATCCTAAAAATTGTATTCACCCGAGTTAATCTAATATCCCTCATTACATGCATATCTTAGGTTCCCATTTTCAATTAACTAGGCTGGTTAATATACATGTATAAATACAATAAAATCAATAAATTATTAGTTGTTAATTATTTTTGATGAAAAAAAAATATTAACATATAAAACATTTAAATATTATATCCAATTATATTTTCTATTTAAGATACCCAAATTGATAGTTTTTAAAATAAGAAAGAAACAAATTGAAAACAAATTTTTTTATAAAATTTGCATTTATGTAAAAATAAAAATAAATTTTTTTTTCAAATTTCTAATATAAAATACCTACTACATGGTGATTACCAAAGTGTTAATTTAATTTATTTGATAATAACTTTCTTATATAGTGATGCTTAGTATATTGGTTAAATTAAAATGCACTAGTTTTCAAAATATTACGCAAATTGAACATAAGATGTTTAATGTAAATTCTGTTAATGCTTTCAGAGTTATACAATTTTTAGTTATTAATGCTGTACAAGATATAAATTATAAAATTTTTGGATAAATAAGCTGATGTGCTAAGCAATTCTAAATAGACAAAGTATTGATCAATAGTTGTTCATAATAGGATTATGTTTACATAGGGTTATTTATTATGGACTTTTTCAGAAAGTTTAGAAATTGTACTACCTTTCATACATAAATAGGTGATAAGTCTTAAGAATAACTTTTAAACAATTAATTAATATTATGATTTTGGTCATTGTTGGATCATATGGTATGAGAGAATAACAAGATATAGTCGCAGGTTATGAAAAGTCTAAAAAAAAAATTAACAGTAAATTTGAAAAATATATTAGTACACTAAAGGCAAACGTTCATAAATCCATAATTTCAATAAATAAGGCAGGATTTTTTGAAATGTTCATTATGAAGACGTTCAAATATTTTTTTATAAAGTAGGATATTATTATCATTATTACTAACTGCTAGATTTGATGAAACTAAAAGTGAAATATTTCATTAGATGTGCAAGAACAAATTAAATGTTTTAACAATCTCTGAAGTAAAAATCCTACGTAAACCAGTCTCTTATCAATACATTCTGCTAAACTCTTACCAAATTATCAAACTGGCCTGATGATATAACTATTTTTGTTACTCTATACTACGAACTAAAATGAAAGCTGTCTTAGTTCGTAGATTTTTTAAGTACTGATAAATTTTATGATTCTAATTATCAAATTATTAATCATAAGTGGCGAGTGGCAACACTGTCATTTCTGTTTAAATGATCATTTTATTTACTAACAATTTCTACCGTTATCGTACATAAATGTACTATTGAGTTATACTTTCGGTCATTTTGTTATGTTTATGATTTATTCTTTATATTAGTTGTTATTAAATTATTTTATATAACTTTTTTAATCGCAAAAAAAAATTATAAAAAGTTTATTAAATCAGCATACATGTATGTCAAGTAAAGTGAAAATGTTAAATTTTTAAATTTAAAGTTACGACTGAGAATTATTTACAACATTTACTTCTGTCAATGCTTAATAATCAACAAGAATTTTAAGTCATGCTGTGCAATTTATTTTTTTAATTTTAATATATGTTCAAAAACTTGACCACCAGTATCTAAACAATGTGTTAGGCGTTTTTCTACTCCACGTAATGTAACATTTTCTAATGTGTCTGGTGTTATACTAGAACATACTGATTTTATTTTATTCTTTAAGCTTTCAACATCAGTTAATGGCTCTTTATAAACTTGGTCTTTTACATAGCCCCAAAGATAAAAGTCAAGAGTGCTCAAGTCTGGTGATCGTGGTGGCCATTGTATTTCTGGACTTTTTGTACCAATCCAATTATTCCCATATGTAGTGTTCAAAAAGTGTACAACAACATTGGAATTATGAGCTGGAGCCCCATCCTGTTGGAAAATAATATTTATTCGTTGGTCCAAACTTAAATTTTCCAACAAACCAGGCAAAATATTTTTCAAAAAATTTAAATATATTGTTGAATTTAAATTTTTATCAAAAAAATATGGACCTATAAGTGTATTATTTATAATACCACACCAAACATTTATTCCAAAGCGAACCTGGGACTTGTTTTCTGAAATTAAGTGAGGATTATTATCACTCCAGTAATGCTGGTTATGGCTATTTACAGTGCCATTATTATGGAAATGAGCTTCATCTGTCCATAGAATATTAGAAAGAAACCCAGGAATTTCATTAATTTTCAACATCATCAGAGTTACAAAATGCAAGCGACGATCAAAATCACTAGATCTTAACTGTTGTACTGAAGTGTATTTGTAAGCATGAAATTTATTAAATTTTGCTATACGCTGAACTGAACTATACTTAAGGCCCAACTCATCTACAAATTAAATATTAAATACTCAACAATGTATTAACCTCATATTCTTAAAATACCTTTTACAGTTCGAAGTGATATGTCTGGTTTAGCTACTAACATAGCTAAAACTGCTGTAGTATTCTCCTCAGTAGTTATGTTTCGTTGACGTAAGTGACTTGTAGGCAAGGTAAAACTACCCATAAATGCAATATTATTATGCAACCGAGCAAACATAGAATGATGCGGAAATTTACGATCAAAAAATCTATCCATGTATAGCCTTAAAAATTTAAACAATAAACTTTCAATTACTACTTATTCAAAATTAGTTCATAAATTATTTTACAACACCTTAAAGCTTTTCTAGAGTTTTTACAACATTCAATGTAGCAACTCAACATATTAGCTTTCTCACTATTACTATAAGTCATAATGTAATATTTAAATAATTAAGATGAAATAATATGTTGCGCTAAAAACTAAACTTAACAATTTTATTAACTTCAATAAACCAACTATAAATACTCAATGCATAAAATACTTAATAAAATTACAATCAATAAAGCTAAATTTAGACTAACCTTTCCCTACAGATATCTCCATTATAGTTATCATAATTTAAATTAGTATTATTTGTATATTTTAAAATAGTAATAACTTTCAAAATACTGATCAAAACATTGGAACAGGCATTTTCTAAATTTGATTGTTTTCTATTTCATAAGCTAGTTAAATATGTATGTTTTCATTAAAAAAATTATAGTTGACACCCTTATAAGATATAAAGGTTTTCTCTTATAAAAGTGTTCCCAGTACTAAATACATTTAAAAATGTTGCATTTACTTGAAGTAGAAAAATGATTTTGGACTAAATTTTTTTTGTTATTTTAATGTTTTAAATACAGAAGTCACTATTTTTCTATGATGTAATATAAACAAATTTTTATTGACAAGTNACAGGTCTGAGTGCATGGGCATTATGTCCACCTCAATAATAACTAAAACTAAAACTAAAGATAGCAATAATAATTTATGAAACACTAATTAAGAGATAATAATAATAGATTCAAATCGGGTCTTAACTAGTGATGGGGAATATAAAAAAGTAACTATTGAAATATTCGATAAGTAAAAATATGCGATATTTACACAATAAAATCAATAAATTAGTAGTTGTTAATTATTTAAAAATGTGACTAATTATAGTTGTTATACATTTATTGTATACAAATTGAATTTTGCTAATTTGAATAACTTCATATAAGTTTAATAAATGTCTACATTTTCTTCAACCTAACATTTTTAATAAAAAAAAAATTATATTAATAAATCTCCCACCCTAGAGATTTTTTAATTTAAACCTCTAATTGGGTGTAATAACTCACCCAAGTTTCATTACTATTAGTGTACATTATTTTTATCACAATAAATTGGAACATTTAACTAATTCTATAAATATATTATAATTTAATAAAATATATTTATTATAACACAGTATAAAGAATAAATTAGTATACACTATGTTAATTGTATTATTTTATATATTAATTTAATATCTAATTTTATTTCATGTTTAAATTTATTTAACATTTATTACAGTTTTTAACTAAAATCGTAGATTTAACTTTAGTAACTATTTTTGTAATTTTACTACAAATAAATTATATCCAATGTATTTAAAAAAACTATACTATTTAAATTCCTGGCACAGTTAATGCTTTCAGAGTTATACAATTTTTAGTTATTAATGATGTACAAAATAAATAAAATAAGCTTAATAATGAATCAATTAAATATAATTCTGCTATAAATTATAAAATTTTTGGATAAATAAGCTGATGTGCTAAGCAATTCTAAATAGACAAAGTATTGATCAATAGTTGTTCATAATAGGAGTATGTTTACATGGGGTTATTCATTATGGATTTTTTAAATTTTCAAATTCAAATTTGACTAATCATTTAGCTTGTAATACATAACATTTTAACTATTATAACTATTTTCGATCTAATTATGTGATATAATGATTTCTAATATTGGGGAAACAATCAACAATCAAATGTATTTTATAATAATAGTAATTATATATAAAATAAAAAAGATTATGAATACAAGAACCTTATTTAAAATAAACTAAGCATAATTTTTATATTAATTTATACAATCCAGATTAAAAAATAAAGAATTGATACCATAAAAATGTGAATGTTTATCATGGATTTTCAAATAATTTATTTATAGCTATAAATAGGTACTAGGTAGGTCACTGGAATATATCAGTATAATATCAAGTTTAAAAGTTTTAATAAACATAACATATACACAATAATTAATTTCATTATAAGTATATTGTACAATTTCAACTATTTTATATCTTGAAATCTTTATCAGTTAATGAAGCAAATTCAATAAATGTTTTGGCATATCTTCATGCTGCCCCTACTATTTCATTACGTAAAATTACTTGTAAGTGTAAATGATAAGAAAGTTTTGCTGAAATAAAATATAATTATCCATTATTCAATATTTGGTCAAATATAAATTAAGAATATTATAAAAATAGTATTTACATAAAGAAGGGATTATTTGTCATTTTTATCTTAGTTGTATTACTTTTAAAATTGTTTTATTTCACAAATATTTCTATTATGTATGCCTACTTAAACTTAAAAAAAAATGAATANAATATTTCTATTATGTATGCCTACTTAAACTTAAGAAAAAATGAATAAGTTTCAATCAATAAAAGGCTTAATTTATCTTTTCATATTTAATATTTATAAATGTAATCTTGGTACATTAAAACAAGGTAGCAAGTACTTCAAAAATTATTTAAAAAGTATTTACCTATTTTTTCGACTTATTATTTAAAATTGGAATTTTTTAATAATTATACTTATAATACTAAAATGCAAATTATACTGACATGTAAATTTATATTGTTACCTATCATGAATTAATATGACGAGACAAACTTTTAAAATTATTTGGTAAAAAGACATAAAAGTTCTAAAGACAAACAAAAGAACTATATTGAAAAATATCTGAAGAAATTGCATAACAATCAAAAAATTTTAAAAGTTAATTATAAAAATTTCAATAGGATAAATAAAGATTAATAAATGAAATATTTATTTCTTTTACCATTAAAACTATTCAGTTTAAAAGTATACTTAAATATTACAGGTGAAATAGGATTAAATTACTATACTGTTCAGAAAATAGCAAAAATAAATAAATTCCACAATTTTAAGGTTACCATAGTACAAAATTTACAACCCACTGATTTTGAAAGAAAAACATGGTTGGCAATCATGTCTTCAAAAATGAATGAAGACACCAATTTTCTTAATAAAATTCTGTGGACTGATGAAAGTCGTTTTAAAAATCACCCAACAATCAATAGACACAACCATTATTATTAGTCTGATAAAAATCCAAACATTACACATGAACACCACTTTCAAAATAGATGGTCTGTGAATGTATGGTATGGATTACTAGATGATCAGTTGATAGGTTCTTATTTTTTTGATGGCAACTTAAATAGTTTTGAACTATTTATCATTTTTAAAAAATGATTTACCAATTTTTTTGGAAAAAAGAAGAGATATTGTGGGCAGCAGGACGAAGCTCCTGCTCATAACTCTAAAATTGTTCAACAATATTTATCTCGAACATATAGAGATAATTGGATGGATATAAAAAGTGATATTCCATGGCCACCACTTAGTCCTGATTTAACGTGTATGGATTTTTTCCTGTGTGAACCAGCAGTCCCCTAATAATAAAGAAGAAATTATAGTAAGAATATAAAAGTCAATACCAAAAAATATTATTAAAAAAGTTACCTCTAATGAAATTCAAAAACTCATGGAGGCGTGTTTAGAAATGGATGGCTGGCATTTTGAATACTTACTTCAATAGATAATATTGATGAATATATTTAAATTTTTATATTTTAAAATATAATATTTTTGATAAAATTATACATTACATAATTTATTTTTTGAACAGACTATTAAATATAAACTCTAACGTAGGAAGGGACGAAGCGCAATAAAAAATCAACATAACAGTAAAACATACATATTCACAGAATCAAATACTACCATATTTGTTAGTTTAATGTTATCTTAAATATAAACAAACGATTTTTCGTAGTCTTTAATGAACCATAATCTGTTATGACGTACTATTTAATAACATATAATGTTAGGCGCGAAATCATAGATAATGAAAACATAGCAAGTGTACCTAAGTTTTAAACGTCGAGGTACAATACACTGATAGTTCTTATAGGTACACTAAATATTAATGAAATTGTATTAACCCGAATACTGTTTTATTTGTTAAATCTCCTAAACTTTAAATAGTGATGTCTGGCTTAGAATTTATTAAAATTGATTATTTTTTTTATGCTAAAGATTAATAAAAAAAAACTAGGTTGCTATATGAAAAACTAAAGTTGATATTGATTTAAGGGTTAAGGGATGAAGATTGAATCTTTATTTTTCTTCAAGCAGCTCAACAAAGATCTATAACAAATAAAATAATTACATATATGGTAACTAGGGATGAGTAATTCACGAATGAATCGATTCAGTGAATCGATTCGACAACTAGATTTGATTGAATTGATTCAGCGTGGTAAAAAGAATCGGTTCATGGGTAACACTGATATTTTAGTATGTACTAAGCAGGGATGAGTAATTTACGAATGAATTGATTCCCCAGATGATTCGATTGAAGTGATTTAGTGTGGTAGAAGAATCAGTTAATGGGTAACACTGAAATTTAGCTTATCTCGCAATAAAAGCACACCTAAATACACCATGATCTACGTTATCATTGTTATAGCAAACTACAGGCCAAATTATATTATGCATCTTAAAAATGCTTATGTGAACCGTTATGGACAACGACAAAGTATTTCTTAGTATGTATTTAATATTTTTTGCTGTTGCCATTATTTTAAACGATTGAAAAATATAATAATTATACCTATTTAATTATATAATACAATTTTTATCGTTAGTTTACTTTTTGTTTTTGTTATTGTTTAATAAAAATAACAGAGTTTAAGGAAAAACCATAAATAAAATAAAATTATAACTAACAACTTGTTGACAATTAAAAAATTAGAAAAACAATCAAGTATGAAGTATATCTTATTAGTTTATTTTAAATTAAAATTTAAAAATATTATTTGTTCAACCCTTTCACTTTTGAGTCTGCTTCTTTTTTCCGACACAACTTGGCCACCTTTGGAAAATACACGTTCACTAGGAACAGAAGTAGCTTGTATACAAAAACGCCTTTTCATTAATTCAAACAAATTTGGATAAACGTTTTTGTTTTCGTTCCACCATTTTAATGGATCATTTGCCCTTTGTAATAAAGGTTCTTGAAGATATTTATCAATTTCAATAATCATCAAGGCTTTGGGATCTCGAGATTGAACTATGTCAGTAACTTCCAAATCGAAGTCATTCCAAATTGAATCCTCTTTGCTTGGACTATTATTATTTGTTGGTGGATTTGTGTTAGGTAATATGTTATTTTGCTGAACATTTTTTTCATTTATTAAAACTTTTCCTTTATTTATTAAAGAATTTTTTGCATCTATAAAAGCAGTAAGATTTTTAAATCCATATTTTTTGAACCGAGGATCCAATAATGTAGCCTCAGCTAATAACATATTTTTTTCAATTTCACCAAATCTCTTATTGGTCTCTTCCGTTAGTTTATTTATAAAATTTTTTATTGTTGGAATTGACTGATGTGTCATTAATTTATTACACTAATTAATCAATGCCTGGCTAAATAAAATTGTTTTAGATATTGTTACTCCTTTCTCACTACTCATTTCAAGAGTTATTTCCTCAAAACGTTTTAGTATGTCACAAGATTTACTTATTATTTGCCAATCTTCAGTAGTTAAATTAACATCATAATTTAAATCAGCTAAAGATGATAATAAAGGAATTTTCAATTCCAAAAACCGTTGAAGCATATGAATTGTGGAATTCCACCGAGTGACCAGGGATTCGGAACGGAACAAAAATATTGTTCCGGAACGTGAAATTTCGTTCCGTTCCGAGTTTGCTCCGGAACGGAACTCTTCCTAAAAATCGTTCCGACCATTTGCTCCGGAACGGAACTATTATTAAAATTCGTTCCGGCTATTTGCTCCGGAACGGAACTTTTTCTAAAAATCGTTCCGACTATTTGCTCCGGAACGGAACTATTATTAAAAATCGTTCCGACCATTTGCTCCGGAACGGAACTATTAGTAAAATTCGTTCCGGCTATTTGCTCCGGAACGGAACTTTTCCTAAAAATCGTTCCGATTATTTGCTCCGGAACGGAACTATTAGTAAAATTTGTTCTGGTCATTTGTTCCGTAACGGAACTTTTCCTAAAAATAGTTCCGAGTATTCGCTCCGGAATGCAACCTATGCTAAAAATTGTTCCAACAATTTACTCCGGAAAGGAGCTTATTCTAAAAAACGTTTCGGATAAAAAATTAAATTATATTAATAGCTATAATAATATTTTGCGTATGGAGTTTTTATATTTAATATGTAATCCATATAATTATTGCAACATTTATTCAAATGCTTTGCGCAAAATATTAATAATTATGCCATAAATAATTATTGCTTAACGTTTTTAATATGTTAAAAATAATCAGTGCAAATTATAATTTTTAACCTATTTTTTGAAAGTTTATAATGAAAAAAAAGGTTTATTTGTTAC
Organism: Daktulosphaira vitifoliae; assembly: GCF_025091365.1. Classification (NCBI taxonomy): domain Eukaryota; kingdom Metazoa; phylum Arthropoda; class Insecta; order Hemiptera; family Phylloxeridae; genus Daktulosphaira; species Daktulosphaira vitifoliae. Next base: position 46,576,234 of record NW_026099573.1, read on the forward strand.
CATAACTTATAACTCAACTTCAAATTTGAAATTTAGATTATTAAATAAAAAATTGTATGTGAATTAAAAAAATAGTATAATATTTCAGGTGCTTAAGATTAAAATGCAGTCAAGAAATTGTGTTATCAATGCTTCCTGTAAATTTATCAGTAAAGCTCAATTTTACTGTAATAAATCATTTAAATAGAAACCATAGTAATAATTTATAAGCAACTTTTTGTATTTAAAAAGATTCTAAAATTGAAATATTCAAAACTTAATTAATTTTAATGATTTACTTTAACTAAAAAAACCAATCAAAAGTAGTTAAAAAAATGTACTCAATTGAGCGTATTATAATATTTTATTACTGATAAACGAAGCGCCCGGTGGTATTCACCCGGGTTCGTTAACGTTCGTTGTTTTATTTTGTCTTAATTCAGGCTATGTTGAGGAAAAGGAATAAGGGGAGTGGACTTTATGAATGAAAGTAGAATGAATTTTCCAATATATAATTATGACAATTAAATGTATTATACATGAATCATAAAATCTTATATACAGCAATTTGCATAAGGAGGACACTTAATACTAATGCCACAATGGCGCTGATATAAACAAAAATAAATTATAATTTTCAGTAAGTAAAAAATTTGTAATATTACAGACTGATAGTAACACACACAAATACAATTAAAAAATGAATAAATACAAATATATGATTTAATTTTGTAGTTAATTCTATTTATTATATCAAACCAAATCGACAATAAATATTTTAAAAATATTAGAAATTAATGATTTTAATTTGTTGTATGGAGAAAGCTGGTTAAATAACTTTTTATTTGATAATGAGAATTTTTTCTAATATTTGAGGGTGATGTCTTCGACTAGATACGATTTCTTATCGTTAAAAGAAATTAGTTCGATGAGATCAGAGAAAATGATTTAACAGACACACAAAAAAAACATATCATGGTAAAATTAATACCTTCTAAGCTACGCTTCGAAGCTAAAAATATAAGTTTATTATTGTTTAATAATTATTAAATTTAATAATATGTATGTTGAGTAATGTTAATTTAAAAAAATCTCGTACATTAGTTTTATATATCAAAACTAAACAAAGTATCTGTTCTTGCTGTACAAAGAAAAAAAAAATGAACTATCANCTTTACTTCTATGTAATTTTATCACAGTTACTTTTTATTAAATAAATGATATTGTCTAACTACCATTAAATCATCGAGAATATTTTTATTCAAACGTGCTCTTTGATCTGATAAAATGAATTTTACGCTAGAAAATAGGCGTTCAACCGTCACCTACAAAAAAAAAGTCATGCTAAAACTATGAAATTATATTTGAATATAAGTAAATTAAAATAATTCGAAATTATATTTTATTTTAATTTATAACTATTTTATTAGAATATAAAATTTACCTGTGTTGTTGGTAGTGCTAAAACTATAACAGACAATATATACAATTTAGGATATTTCATTTTATATTTATCCCATACATCCATTATACTTTCATTCTGTTTGTCTCTAGGTTTTTGAAGAAATTTTTCAATTTCATCTTCTAAAGCTTGGTTTTCGTTTAGTACTTCCCTTGTATTATTTTTTTCGTACTGTCGAAGTTCTAATTCTAAATAATCACTATGAAAGCTTTCTGAAAGTGTTGAGACTTGGGATGTTGAAGTAAAATTATCATTTTCTATTAATTTCCAGAGGTTAACCAAATGAGTTTTAGCCCGTATTATTTCAAAATTTGTTAATAAAACATTATACCTAGTGTCTAATAATAACGCAGATAAAAAACAATCACTATCAAAAAGTAAAATTTGTCTGTGTTCCATACATTCTACAATTTTATTAGATAAATTATTATTTATTTTTTTAGTATTAAGAATACATTTTTTCCAAATAGCTATTGTGTCTCCTGGCGTTAATACCTCACTTTGTAGTTTTGTACATGCTATTTTTGCAGGCTCTAAAGCTCTATAAAGATCTTTCAATTTACTCCAACTTTCATTATTCATGAATATTAATTTATTTTGTGGTGCCATAAGTTCACAAAAATGTTGGCATTGTAAAAGACCTTCAATCATATTAAAGGTAGATCCCCATCTAGTAAAACAGTCTATTGGTGGTTTTTTTGTTTTTAAATTTTTTAAACTTGTCTGCATATTTGGTCTTCTTAAAATTTTGACGATAGATCGAGCTTTAGAAAGTATTTTTAAAATGCAATTATTTTTAAGGACATCTAAAATTGATAATTGGAGTGTGTGAGCTGCACAACGCATACCTGATAATATATTCGTACCTCCAATGATGTAGTCTATTATATTTAAATCATCATTCACTATATTCAGTACATCATTATAATCATCATCTTCTACACTATTTTCACTTCCGTTCTCTTCTTCCTCTTCATATTCGTCATCTTCTTCTTCCTCTTCCTCAACAACAACATCGTCGTGATCTTTTTCTATACTCTCGTTGTCAATTAAAAATTGATTATTTATTTCAACATCACATTCCATATATTTTAATAATGTAACTGTTTTCAGCATATTTGCTCCGTTATCCGTTGTAATAGAAAATATTTTTTCAGTCTTAAGATTATACCTTTCCAGTACATTAAGAACTATATTTTTCAAATCGACAGACTTACTACTATCAATTTCAGTAATAGCTAAAGTGCGTATTACTATCTTTGAATTTTTTATGTACTGTACATTAATACCTAGTATATTTCGGTCATGGCGAGTAGCCGAATCTATTTTTAAACAAAAAAAATTATCCTTTATCTCGTTAGAAATAAGTTGCCGAATATAAATAGCTCGTGCAATTAAGTTTTCGCGAATCATTTCTGCATTTGGTATAAAATTAATTGCTTTAAAAAGAGGATCAGCAACTTTTCTAAAGCCAGAATCTTCTATTGATTTAAAAGGTCTACCATTTAGCGTGATCATCTCAATACAGCCATCAATTATTGAAGTACGACTAACCTTAACTTTGACAGTCACAAATTCATCTTCCTAAAAATGTATAACCCGAAAATATAAAACCCGAATAATTTTGTGATTTTTATTAACTTAAAAATAATAGAGATTAAAGGAAACATTCACTCGCACCTGATATTTTTTTTTTATAAGAGATATAAAAATTAATTTATTGTAACAAGATCCATTTCTTATCAAATAAATTGCCTTCTCCCATGGTAAGTCAATTTTTTGTGTAACAACTTGAATGTTAAAAATTATACACATAAAATATATATAAATAGATAATACTCTTACTTTCTTTCTTTTATTTTTATTTGTTTTAGCAGTAGATATTTGTCCTGATGAGGTGGGTGAGATTTCATTTGATTGTATCAATATAGTTTCGTACAATTGACGGTGATTTCGTTGTATGTGCCGATTTAAATTTCCAAGATGATTTTTCTATAGAGATTACATTATTACTTCGTTAAATTTAATACAATAAATATTTTTTATTAATAATAATCAAAATTTAGTTTGAGTTGAATAACACTTTATAAAATTTATAGTAATTTAAACTATTTAATTATGTAACGAAAAACTTCAGTAAATATTTTTTTTACTATTAGTTTCAATATAAATAGATATTAAATTTTGAAAGTATTCAACTATCTTGAAATTAAAAATAAAATTATTAAACTAATTTTCTAGTTAGGTTATATGATATGTGTAAATATACTTCTACCTTGAGGTAGCTTAATAAGCTGAAAAAATGATGTTATCTTCTTACACTTACTATTTTTATACTTAATAGGTACTTTATGTTATTAATATTAATAACTATAGTCAATTTGAAGTACAACTTTTTGAATAAATATTACTTTTAACATAGGATTTAAGTGAGAAGGGTATGTAACATTGTAGTATTTTTTTTGTGTGTTATACACATAATTAAGTAGCTTATTCGGTAAATAATGATCTAATTAAAAAAATGACTGGTCGATAACAATTATCGAGCCAGTATTTCGGTAGTTATTGGCATTATTATACTTAGGTGGAGAACAGACTACTAGTGATAAAAATAACACCTGCGTTTCACCTCCAGCTATCACTATAACATGCTAATAACTTCCAAAATACTGGTCTAAAAGTTGTTATAGATCCATCAAATAAATCACTATCTATTAAATAAACTAGTTAATTATATATGTTGTTATTTGAAAAAATAAAGTTGACACCCTTAAAAAGTGTGAGGAATGAATGTAAAAAATACTTCATGATAAATTGAGAAAAACATGTACCTAAAAGAAACAAATAAAAAATTCTCAATATAATTTTTATTTTTTGATTAAATTAAGTACTCAAGATAAATGAATCATCCTGTACGAGTATATCTACGCAGGATGGTCGCTGATCAGTAAACTTTTTTTTATAGTAGCCATGAGTGCATGTGTAAGATACAATGTTTTTTTAACACAGAACCCGCAAACTAGTAATAAAAATTACAACTATAGAAATAATTGATTAAAGTAATAATTTTTGTCAAAAAGATATAATTATTGGTTATCGCTGACTAAATAAAAATCATCAAATTCAATTTGATGGTTTTTATTTATCCTTAATTTATTTATTTTTACAAAAATAATTGGAAGATCAAAAAACATTTAACTGTCGTATTTGCTATTTAAAGTTGTAATATTAATAAAAATTTTATTTAGGAAACAAAATNCATTTGCTCCGGAACGGAACTTTTCCTAAAAATCGTTCCGATTATTTGCTCCGGAACGGAACTATTAGTAAAATTTGTTCTGGTCATTTGTTCCGTAACGGAACTTTTCCTAAAAATAGTTCCGAGTATTCGCTCCGGAATGCAACCTATGCTAAAAATTGTTCCAACAATTTACTCCGGAAAGGAGCTTATTCTAAAAAACGTTTCGGATAAAAAATTAAATTATATTAATAGCTATAATAATATTTTGCGTATGGAGTTTTTATATTTAATATGTAATCCATATAATTATTGCAACATTTATTCAAATGCTTTGCGCAAAATATTAATAATTATGCCATAAATAATTATTGCTTAACGTTTTTAATATGTTAAAAATAATCAGTGCAAATTATAATTTTTAACCTATTTTTTGAAAGTTTATAATGAAAAAAAAGGTTTATTTGTTACCATAACTTATAACTCAACTTCAAATTTGAAATTTAGATTATTAAATAAAAAATTGTATGTGAATTAAAAAAATAGTATAATATTTCAGGTGCTTAAGATTAAAATGCAGTCAAGAAATTGTGTTATCAATGCTTCCTGTAAATTTATCAGTAAAGCTCAATTTTACTGTAATAAATCATTTAAATAGAAACCATAGTAATAATTTATAAGCAACTTTTTGTATTTAAATATTATGATATTCTTTCGAAATTACCGCTTATTAAACGTTAAAGTTTTACAAGTATTACATTTGTAGTTAATAATTTATTCATAACCATGAAAAATTTTTATAGATAACGTTATATAGTTCTTTGTGTTATATGAAATCTATAATAAAAATATCTAGTAATAAATATGTATTTGGTACTTAATCAAATTGAAACATTGGATATAATTGAAATTGTTGGGGAATTAATTATTTAAATTTAAATTATTTTTATTGTCTATTAAAAAATCAGCTACTAAAAGAACGGTTAATCCGTCCAGATGCCCTCGAATAGAATGTATGCTGTCAACTCATATTCGTGACAAGTTTACTTTCTAATGTTACAAAAAAAACAACTTCATGCAAATTTTTGATCAGTAGATATTTGTATTGTATTTGCATTGTTATTTACGTGTAAAAACCATAGAGTAACTCTATGGTAAAAATGACACGGTAATATTAAAATTTAAGTTCCATCACTGGTCAATAATAAGATTGTTTTTATAAATTCAGAAAAGCGACTGCTAAAATAAATCTAGTTATAGCAATGCAATACGTTAAAATAATTGAATAGGCTGAATATAACGCTCTCCAGTTGGACTTAAGTACAAAGATCTGGACCCGTAAGTGGCCCACCTCTATATAAAAGATAAAAATTTAATAGTAGATTAATATAAAAAAATATAATAATAATTTAAATGTGATTAATAAATATCAGAGGGGTGAAAATAAATAGGAACGTTCCAAAGCATTTTTGCGAATCAATTTGTAGCTAGCACTCTGTTCCGGAGCAAATAGCCGGAACGATTTTTACTAATAGTTTCGTTCCGGAGCAAATGGTTGGAACGATTTTTAGGAAAAGTTCCGTTCCGGAGCAAATAGCCGGAACGATTTCTACTAATAGTTCCGTTCCGGAACAAATAGCCGGAACGATTTTTACTAATAGTTCCGTTCCGGAACAAATGGTCGGAACGATTTTTAGGAAAAGTTCCGTTCCGGAGCAAATAGCCGGAACGATTTTTACTAATAGTTCCGTTCCGGAACAAATGGTCGGAACGATTTTTAGGAAAAGTTCCGTTCCGGAGCAAATGGCCGGAACGAATTTTACTAATAGTTCCGTTCCGGAGCAAATAGTCGGAACGATTTTTAGGAAAAGTTCCGTTCCGGAACAAATATTGGAACGGAACAAAATTTGCTCCGTTCCGAATCCCAGCGAGTGACTACGTCTTGTATCAATGTATAAACTGGAGAATGACCTAATTGTTCCTGCATTTGGTTTAATTTTTCAGTGGCATATGTACTTCTTTTGAAATATTCCACAATAGTTTTAACTTTAGATCTAGTTTCTTTTATTTGTTCAAGAGAAGATTGTACAATAAGATTTAGGGTATGAGCAAAGCATGAAATATGTCTCCACTGACATAAACGAATTGCTGAAGTAATGTTTGCAGCATTGTCAGTAGTACAAGCCGCTACTTTATTTTGCAAACCCCATTGCCTAACTGTATTTTGTAAGAAATCTTTTATGTTTTCGCTTGTGTGTCTCATTTTAAAAGCAGCACACGAAAGTAAGTATGATTTTAAAATGCAGTTCTGATTAATGAAATGTATAGTAATTGCCATATAATTCTCATTTTTTACAGATGTCCATGCATCTGTTGTTAGGGCAACATACTGTGCATTCAATTCTAGGTTAGATTGGACCTCTTTATGCACTTTATTATATAGAACAGGCAATAATGATGTCGAAATGGTTTTTCTACATGGAAGAGAATATTCAGGGTTCAACATATGTATAAGTTTTTTAAATTCAACATCATTAACAATACTGATTGGGTAATATTCCTTAACTATCATTTTTATTACCTGTTGATCAATTAATTGCCTTTTAGATGCAGTTACTGGTTTTCTCAAATAATTAGAAATATGGGATTGTTGTGGACGATTTAATAATGATGACTGATGATAAGAAATGGGAGATCTTTCTCTATTAGCTGAAGAAATTAAAGGGGTACCTGGATTGGATGATGTTGATGCTGATATAATGTCATAAGTAGGAGGTTCATCTGGATTATTTTCTTCCAGATCAAAATTAGGCCTTTGACGTTTGGACAAATCAATTGTCTGATGTTTTGATTTAATGTGTCTTAACAAATTTGTTGTTGACGATTGATTAAATTTAAGAATTATTTTACATAAACCACATTTAGCTTTGTCATTTTCAACTATTGTAAAATAATCCCAAATTACACTAGTTTTACGACTCATTTTGAAAAAAAAAATTGTAATTTAAACTTAAATCCAATTTTATATTGAAAAATATAAAGCACTTCGAACAAATTACTCTGTTCACTGATGTGAATGATGATTATTAGTACAAAGTATTGCTTAATACTGTAACCAACTTTAACTTGCATTAACATGTTTGAACTTGCCATCATGTTCTACAGTATAGCAACCCAAAACAATGTTATATATGTATTATTCGTATTATTTTTATGATAATAAGAAATAACCAACTTGAAATAAACAATTTTTAAATAAAAATAATTTCTACTATACAGAACTTATCCCTTAACATATTTGATAAATTTTTCTATTGGGAGTATTAAAATGATTTTTAAATTTAAGTATTATTACTATTTTCAATAAACTATAACCACGGCCATGTGGTGATTAATATTTATTTCTAAAAGATTTAAAATGTAAAATTATAATTTATAACACATTTACTTTTGTAATTAAAAAAAAAAAATTAAAATTTATATGTTGTAAAAAAGTTATATTAACATTTTATTTAAATTAGTCTTGTATCTAAATAATATACCCCTATCTTAAATTGTTTAAGATAAATATGAATATTTTTATTTCATAGTGGTCTAATAACCTGGGTGGCTTATGCTCTCTAATACTCTGAAATGAACCTCATATTTTTATATATTACTACTTTTTTTACCAGCGGCTTTCCCCTATTATTAAAAGCAATTTCAATATTAAACAGCCCATCTAGGTATCACCACCCTAAGACAGCCTGTTACTAATACAATTAAAATATAAATTGATCATTTTTAATTTGTAAGAAATTTGTTAACTTAATGAGGGCGAGATGAAAAAGAAGCAATAATGAATCATTGCATTTGAAAAAAAAAGACTGAGCAAAACTGATTCAATATATGTATAATTAATATACATCATTAACATAGTTTTTCGAAATTTGAAAATCGCCACCTCTAAAAATTAATGTTAAGAGCTTAAATTTCAACAGGAACCTTGTTTAGGGATACTCTAATGATTTTTTTATGTTTTTTGAAACAAAAAATAAATAATATAATTTTTTGAAACACTAATATATGTGTATTTTATAAATATATTTTTTATAATTTTGTGTAATACAATATCTAATAAAATAATTATTATAAACATTCCTGCAAAACAATAAAATAATTTACTGTTTTGATTACCACATATTATTAAAATATATATATATATATATATTGACTTCTGATTTTCTAAATACCATTAATGCGAACCAAAAAATGGATAAGCGAAAAAACATCAGACCACTTTTCTGACTAGGAATATTTTTAACGGAATTTAAAAAACAATGCATAATAAAAAAATGTTATATCTGGACCCCCCAAATTACCAACAAGCAACTGTTACTATTTACTATCAAAAAAAATAATGATCATAAAAATCGTTGTATAACTATTTGATCTTTTAGTGTCTAAACATTATCATGATAAAACATTTTTCTCTTAATTAAGTTCAATATGAATAATTATTGTTTGAATCACTGAATCGATTCAAAGAATCGATTCATTTAAATGATCTGATTCGAAAGAGTTGATTCATCTGATCGAATCAAATTTCCCATCACTAATGGTAACACTAATATTTTTAAAGAAGATTCGTGAGGCATAGTTAGTCAATTACTCTGTACATCAATTCAAATTTCAAAAACATTGTATTATTTTGGTTATATGGGTCAATAAACAAATATTCTACTATCAATTATTTTAGTATACTAAATTTATCATACGGACCATTGATATTCGTACTGGTCGCGAGATATTGATATTTGTATCTATTTTTATCACGACTTTTTTTCCATGCAGTTAACAACAATAATTGATAACAGTAATGAATAAATAAATATAAATTTCAACGATTGCTACGACCTCCATGCTATGTTATATTATATAATATTAAAACAGTAAGTATTATTATAATTTATATTTACTACTTAAGTTGATTGTGATTCATAATTTAAGGAAAAATTAAAAGAATAATCATTTATTTAAGTAAATTTATCTATTTTTATATGGCCTGATGAAATTTCCAAATAGCCTACTTGAAATCTCACACACCTCAAAAAAAAAAATTAAATTGATACCCTTGTTTAATATTAAATTCTATTTCCCCCTATATAGTGAGTAAAAATACATACTAATATATACAATTTATTTTTACTCAAAATTAGATAATTTTTATTGAAAGTGTATAAAATGAATGTATTTGTGTAAAAATCCTTATTGTTCTATTTATGCATTAAATTTATGTTAGGAATACATTTTTATCTACATAATGTCCAAAATCACATAGTTATTATTATCAGGACTTTATACATTTATAAAGTTTATTTTAGTTATCCCAAATACATTAATGATAATTTTGTTTATTGATTTAATACATATTAGTTTTTCTTAATACTAAACTTATGTACATTATTAAAAATTTAGTTTAGGAAGATTATTCCCCACCAAAATAAAAAAATATATTCCTGTGGTACTGTATACACTTATGATAATTTGTTATGTAAATGTTTCTGACGTAGTTCAATCAAATTTTATAAATGCATTAAGTGTCGAACCCTCGTAATTATATAAAAAAAACCATAATGTATCATATTTAAACTAAATTTTATTATATTTAAAATATAAATAATTAATAAGATAAAACATCATCTTCTTCTTCTTCAACATTATTTTTTTTTTTTATATGTCCCAAAGATCCTGATGAACTTGAACTAAAGATTCCTTGAAATATTAAATTAAAAATACAATTTTTTATTATAAAATTCAATAATGTAATTTTAATGTAAAATACTTACTTTTATTTTCTAGAACCAAGGGTTTACTTTTAAATATATTTTCTTTAGGCCAACAACTTGGTACCGGATATTGTGTTGTTGTTTTTGTTTTTCTGTCGTTTGTACTGCATCGAATCTAAACATTTTTAATAATTTATTATCAATGACTTTACTCACTACACATTCAAATTACTGAGATATTTCATAATTTAAATTAAATTCATAAGTTTAAATTACAATTTAAGCAATATTTTCAAATTATTTTAGATTTTAATAATTTTTCTATTTACTATACATTTAAAAATAAAAATTTTACAGACTCAAGTTATAGTTCAAAAAAAAATGTTNAACAATTATTAATATTTTATATAAAGATTTGATTTTTAAAATAGATAAATTATATTACAATACATTTTTAATTTTATAGAGGTTAATGATAAAACTCATGTTTTTCACCTAACATGAACACCGACCATTATGCCATCTAGTGGACCTGATCGGTGTTCAAAACATAAGAAAAAGTAATCGTTTTTCTTACATACCTAATTAATGAAAAGAAATTATACTCAATTAGAAATAATTTATTGTTATGTTCATTACGTTATTTTATATAATATTACATTATATTATATATTATTTATTAATAGTTTTATGAGAAATTTAAAATTGTGGCTTATAATAAATATTAACTTATAATTATTACATTGGTTAAATCTTACCTCAACAGTTTGAGGCTTGGATTTCGATGAATTTATTGATAGTTTATCAAACTTTGAAAAAATTTGATCCTCTATTTTTGAGACCACTTGGTTTTCTAAATTCCTTAATTTTTCGGATACGCATTGATTGATTAGCATAATTTATTGCGATATAATAGGGCCCGAACCAGCTCTATCTAAGGACTCCTAGAACGTTTCAATATATTTTTTTAATTTTTGCAATTGTGGAGTACAGTTAAAGAAATACCAATCGTTTTCTAATTTATATGATACTTACTCTCAATCTATCTTGTTCCAATATATTGTCTCGATTCATTTTTGAATTCGCTGTCTTTAAAATTTCCAATTTTTTTTTTAATGCAATCTTTGAATAAAAAAAGTTAATATTTTTATTATGTTATGCTGTATTATTTTTTACTATGTACTATAATCTCATTAAATTAATAATTATCTTAATTATTTTATGAACTAGCAGATTTAATCAGATTCAGATTAAGTGGTCAGTGCTACAAGTGCCCAAATAAAGTGGTAACAACGGTTCTTTTTTTCTTTTTATTTAATAATTTTGGTAAATATGAACAAAAATTTTCCAGTAAAAGCCATCTAATATTTTAATGCGCGTAGGGCTAGTACTAAAATTCGCGGGGCATACTAATGCGGCATCAATTTGGGGAGCCCTTAATATTTTTACTTTGGTAAAAAAAACCTTTTTATTGTCATCAACTTAGTTTGCCGTGCCCCTTTAAGCGTGGAGCACACATAACACACCCCAGCAGCGGCCTTAAACGTGCGTGTTTCACCTAAGTCACTGTTACGTTCTACTAGTGGCGTATTTTAAAAAAGTTGTTGGTGACGAGGCTGTAGCAACTTATTATGGCGGATGAGGTAAAATTTTAAAATGCGCCTGTATAGAACTATAAAGTATGATAAAAAATTCGCTATTGCGTCTGGAGAGTAGGCAACCCTCCCCCTTACTATGGCCCTGGTTGAGGATTTTGATAATTTTAATTGGAGGAAATATTTAATAGCAAAACATTTTATATGTAAACCCCTCCTCATTATAATTAATTTAATGAGCTTAAGAGAGGGAATATAGTAAAAGTTAATTATAAGAGTAATAAAAGTTTGGATTTTTTAGAGTCATGAAAATGATTTAACATTATTATTCCTCCAAAAAAATATTTTAGTTACGTCNTAAGAGTAATAAAAGTTTGGATTTTTTACTGTTATGACACTGAATATTTTTGTTTGATTTAGTTTCTGACTCTGGGTGGTTAACTACTTTCCCTTGTAAATACACTTCTGCATCTTATAATCGTATATTTTTATAGTATAAATTGTTATTAGAAATAATACATATTTTCTAGAAATCATATTGTCATATACATTCATATATTGTATATTATCATGTAAATTCAAGTTATAAATAAAATCTATTTTGAAAAATTCTAATGATTTTGTAAACTCGCATCGCGTAATATTGTATTTAAAACTAAGCAATATATCGTATTAAAAAAAATATTGAACTGAAAACAGTAAGTTATTTAATATTACCATGCTAAACCACTAAGCGGAACTCTAATTATAGCCAATTTGATTTTAAGTATCTATAGAAAAATAATTCCATTTAGAATAAATGTTTATTGTGGAAAGAAAAACAATATATCTTACTACTTTTATATTAATGGCTTGTATTTAATAGTAGTCCAACAAAAAAAATCTTTAATTCTTAAAAGTTTGTGGAAATGTAAGGAGACACTTCATAGTGAATTGTGATGAGCAAAATTGGGTCTTGTAGAAATGTAAAATCAAAACCAAAACTAGACTAACATTACTAATTACTAGTGTTAATCCAGTTTAGGTTTAAACAACGCTCATATGGGCATCGCAGAGACATTCAGAAATTTGGCGACGTCTCCACTACATTTTTTTTTTTTTGATACCCTATTTTTTTTACTTACAAACTATTTAAAAATTAACTTTATAAAAATTTAAATTGTCATGAAATTATGTAGATATTTAAATATTTTAATTAAACTAACTGATTACTACTAAAAACTCTACGACTTCATTATAGAGTTACAAAAATACGCGGTAAATCTTATACGCATTAGCTTAAACGCAAGTAATAGAATTGACGGAAAAAAACCAATGAAAAAAAATTACGTTCGAACCCTTTTCTCCTAAAAATAAAATTCCAATTAATGTAATAATTTTCTTTTAATTATATTTAATCATACATTTTTTTTTTTTGTAAAGGTTTTATGAGTATCAGCGCAACTAGAAAAAAATATTTTTGGTTATAATATACCAGTTAATGAGCGAAATTAGTCAATTAATTGACTAAAACTGTCATAAATTGAAAAAAGAACACGGGGATTAAAAAATGATGCAATCAATAACGTATTTAATATAAAAAACACTCACATTTTCTTCTTGTGTGGTGCCTTTCTCCTCATTTAATGTTTCTATGTCATTGCATAAAGATAAAACTTTTTGTTCCAACATATGAATTCTCTGCGAAAAATCGTATAAAGATATTATTAAACATTTATGTGCTAGGAATTTTACGAATTTTTCCGAAAATCGACTTTAATATTTGAGTTATCTCTAATATCTAATCAAGCAATAAAAATACAAAAAACTTAAAGGATGAAAGAAATAGGAAATCATTGTATACTATAAAAATGTTCTCTCATTTTTCATCATCAACAATGTTTAAAGTTCAAAAAGCAAAATAGTAAAAAAATAAGTAATAGTTTCGAATTTAGATTTTTACAAAAAAAAAACTAAGTGATTATTTCTCAAATTTTACAAAAATAATTTTTTGGCTTTTTAAAATAAAACAGACCAGACCTGGGAAAAAATCGAAAATTCCGTATAATTCCTGGCGCCCAAATAAACATGAGTACATAATAATATTTATGGTGATATTACATACTTGTTTCATTTGAGTGTTCTCATTTATATAAGTTTCTGAACTTTCGGCTACCATTTTATAATATTCTAATTCAGATCCTGAATATTGAGGATCTGCAATTTTGTACGCATCGTACAAACTTAGCATATTGTCGTCCATTATTTATTTATTAAAAATAAAAAACGAGTAACAATTATTAAAAAGAAAGACAATGTTGAATTATATCCTAAATTAACTAACTCTACGAAGTTCTATAACAAACTAAGTCCATTTTATAACGAATACTTGAAAATTCCAACTCATGATAATAATTTCCTTTTAAATGTGAGTAATTATAAAATGTAGATAATTACATATTGTGTACATAAAATTGTAAAAATAGATTCATTAATTATAATGAAAATAAATGACCAAAAGGCATTCATTTAATATTAATTCTTTTAAGTACCGTATTTCCCCTATTATAAAAAGCTCATATTTCTATTCATGCTGTCGTCTTGCATTAAATATAACAGACGAAACGTTTGTAATACACTTTAGTGTAACACCAAAGTGAAATGCATCTTACACCACATTGTCCCATATAAAACACTTATTCAGTTTACATTTATAAATACTTTACTGTATAATCAAAATATTCCCATAATTTAAAAATTGTGCTTAGTATATCATTATAAATAGTAAATTTAACAGACCTCTAATAAATCTGCTAGTAAAAATCAAAATAAACAAATTTTTAAAGTGCAATTAAAAAAAGGCTGCAGTAAATTATAAATTAATTCAAAGCAAATTTTTGGGGCTTATTTTTATAAGTAAAACAGGGGCCGTGTTAACTGTAAGCTGTTTAATATATTTTTTAATAAAATATATCTAAACCACAAAAAATGTTTTTATATTTTATTTGGCCCTTCCCCTTTTTTACCCTTATGATAGAAACTCAAATTTGGTTATAAAGAAGTAAGAAGCGACGATAACCTCGCAGTAAATTAAAACAATTTTTGCGAATCCTAAAATTACGCTCCTGAATACAGACATACTCGTGTTTTGGACGCTATATTATGTTTGTAACAAACGAATAGATAAAAAATGTCAGTATAACATTGTATGAGTAAGAGCAGTGATTACCACCCAAAAATATCACAATGAATAGCTTATTTTTTTTATAAAAAGTTTAAGCAAAAGTAAGCTCCACTCAAAAAAAAACCCCCCATCACTGGGGGGTCGCGGCACAGTGGTGACGTGGNAATTACGCTCCTGAATACAGACATACTCGTGTTTTGGACGCTATATTATGTTTGTAACAAACGAATAGATAAAAAATGTCAGTGTAACATTGTATGAGTAAGAGCAGTGATTACCACCCAAAAATATCACAATGAATAGCTTATTTTTTTTACAAAAAGTTTAAGCTAAAGTAAGCTCCACTCAAAAAAAAACCCCCCATCACTGGGGGGTCACGGCACAGTGGTGACGTGGCATAGCTGGATCAAGTATAATGATATTTGACAGTGATTAAAATCACTATAAAAAAAAAACGCTTCGATGCAAATCTTTAGTGTTTAATTTTAAAAAATTGTTGGATTATTCCAAAAGCTACATAATCTGCTAGTTCCTTATTAATATCCTGATTAAGATAAAGTATGTCGAATAAAAAAGGGATTATTAAAAAATAGTATTACTCATAGAAAAATTATGTTGATCTATTAAAAAAAAGAATTATATTGATCAATACATTTTTCAAAAAGTTATAGCATAATAAAGTTAAAAATGGAAAATACAAAATCGAAAATTTTCACACAAAAATAGCATTCGGTAACCATTTTCACCGTGAAGATAAAATAAAGTCCGAAATTTTTTTTTTTATAGTATATTACATTAGCTTTAATTTAAGATATATAAAAGTGTCAGACTTTCCGGAACATTTTCAAAAGTCAAGTTGAAAAAAATAATTTTTTGTGAAAAAGTTGTTATTTTAAATCCTCTCCTGTGGCCAGGTAAAGGGTCAGCTATAAAAAAAAAGTATACTAAATGAAAGGTAATGATATCATGCATCTATATAAAAAAATTATATTGATTTGGTTATTTTTAAAAAAGTTATAGTAATTTTAAGTAAAAAAAATTGAAAAAATTTCGAAAATGAGCGATTTTTAAATTTGTAATTTTTTTGGAAATTTACCCCATTTACGGAGAACGAAGGAATTTTTTTCAATTTTTGAGGGTAATGTCTTCGACTAAATACGATTTGTGATCTTTTGACGTATCATTGAAAGAAATCGGTTCGGTGACAGCTGAGAAAAAGTGGTAACAGACACACAAAAAAGAAAAAAAACCACATAGTAAAATTAATACTTTCTCAGCTCCGCATCGAAGCTAAAAATTTATTTTTCGATAAAATAAATGTACAATGTATAACAATATAACATTACAAAAACTATATAAAAATTATTAAAAAATAAAAAATCATTATATACAAGTATAAATAAAAAAACAAGATACAATTTTGTCTTTATATAAGAATTATAAGTAAAAGTTTTAAGAAGATTACAATAGCATAAATAAAAAATTCTGAATAAAATGAATATACAAAAATATAAATAAATAAATAAATTTGATTTTTTGAATTGTCATTTATTTCCTAAAAAATTATTTTTACAATTTACAACACTTTATTTATCTAAATTACTTAATATATTTTAAGTTTAAATTAAAAAAAATACTAAAGGGTAATACATGTAAGTATTAACACAGTTAAAGCTTAATGATACATTAAAATATCATAATTTTATTTTATTAACTTAATATTTATTTAATTGAATAAATTTAATTACTAGCACAAATTATTTGAAAAACTTGATGAAGTTTTAAAGAAATAAAATGTTTAAAAGATAACTGTAAAATCAGTCTAATGGGGATCTTAAAATTTTTTTTTTTTTGTTAATAAGAATAAATTACTATTTATCTTAATGAAAATGAAGTACTGTGTTCTTTTAAAAAAAGGATATTTCAGATTTTTATAGTAGTTTATCCATGATTTCATTCCATAAATTTGTAAAAATGCATATGGATATACAGAATATTGCTATAACCATTAAATCCATATCCATGTCAAAAATTTACATTCAAAGAAAAAAAAAAGGCTATGGAAACTGGTTGCCCGAAATGATAGTTTAAACCATCATCAATGGAATGTGTAAAACTAGCTAGTCATGAAATTATTAATACTTTCAACATTTTATTACTTTTATAATATTGCACATTAAAATTGTAGAAATGTATTCAAACATGCAAGTATCAGTACCATTTAAACTAGAATTGGAATCTCTTAAATTTTTGAAACACACTATAAATAAAAAAAAAGATCATAGAAAAAAATTTGAAATATGTTCAACTAAAAATTATATGAATAAAAATGAATTACCAACAACTTAAAAAAAAAGTACTGTGTACTTCAAAAAAAAAAAGTATCTTTTAAAATTTCATTGTTATTTTTCAATAATGTTATTTCCTTATTTTGTAATAATGCATATAGATTGAACGAACTAAGTCTTAAAATATTTAAAACAAGCTAAATCTTAAGATTCATTCTTCATAATTTTGTCAACAATTTTTTTATTTTAATAAACCTATAATTATTTCTATCTATAATTGTGAAAGACCAGTAAGTAAATTATTTTTAATACTTGAGTTCATGACAGAATTTATGCCATAGAGTATTCAGTAAATAGATTGAATCACTAACTGATATTTCAACAATTCTCAATTAAAAAGGCAAAAAAAAATTTATTACTTAAAATAAAATGGATTTATTTCTAATTTATTTTTATTTATTGCCAAAAAAAACAAGGAAACTATTTCATAATGGATAGCTAAAATGTATTATTATTATTATTTTTAATTGTTGTATATTTAATTTAGAAAAATTACTGTCACTTTTAATTTTAGAATGAAAATTTCATTCTTTTAACTTTAACAGTATTCCATTGGAAAAGTATAATAAAAACTACATGTATTACAATTGTAATGTATTCTTACAATTATCTATATATTACCCTAGTTCAACTTAAGTTAATAATAATGGTTTGATTTTTAACTTTTTTTTTAGTTAAAATTGTAAAAATATAAATAAAACCATGAAAATAAATAACATGCAAGAAATTTAACTACAACAACAATATTGCTAATTCTAATATGAATAATAATTCATTAAAATATTTATATTAAGTGACTAAAATAATTAAAGTTTATTAACAAATGTATGCAATGAAAGTACACAAAACCAACAGACATCTAAAATCGAAACTGAAATCAAATAAAATTATGCTATAATTACAAACAACAGTAAATTATATTTAACTCACTCTAATTTTGTTAAAACTTTAGGTTGTGTGTTGTATACTACAATTTTTCACATTTAGTTCTAGTAAGATCATGTTTGTTATTTAATGTATGATTAGAATATTGATCTTATAACATTGAAGTTTCTATGTCCATTAATAAGTGCATACTTATTAAAATATAGTGACAATTTAAACAACAGATATCAAAATTAAATCTAAAAATATAATATTTTAAACAAATTGAGATTAAGTTTTGAAAGTACATTTTTTTTAAAACTTACCCATGCTCTAGGGAATAGGAGCTCTAGAGTTATGGTTTGTATACTATAATTGTTCATTATACATTGTAGTAAAATCATAATCACAACTTTTTTGTAATGTATCTAGAATATTGATTGCACGACATTGAGGTATGTAAGCTACTAATAAATGCATTATTTATAAAATAAAGATGATAAATTAAGAAACTGACATCAACATTTAAACTGGAATCAAATTTAACACAAATTGAGAATTAGGTTTCAAGATAAATAATTTTTTTTTAATGAACTTACAACACTACTTGTATAGGAACATATTTAAAGGAATTGTGGATATTTTTTTTATTATACAAAATTTTCTTAATAGATTAGAAAATAATATGCACTTTAGGTTAAATGAATAATAGTAGTATTAAATAATAACCATATTTTAATAAATGTTTTTAAAATTAAATTTCTAATTATCAATGTACCACACGTTAAATTTATATTTCACTAAATGCCACATATTTGTAAAATTTATTAAAATGTAATTAAAAAAAATATTAAAAATATTTAACTCAAAGCCACAAAAAATATAGTATGTGTTTAGCGTTGATAATGGTAACATTGTTTCCAAAATACGTATCCGTGACTTTTCATTAATTTTTTGTGGCTTTGAGTTTAATATTTTTAATTTTACTTAATTATTTAAAATAGTTAATGTTAGATAGTAGTTTACAAAATTGTTAAATACAATATACTTTCAAGATAGATGGTCAATTAATGTTTAATGTGGATTATTAGATTATTAATAGGGCCTTATTATTTTTAAGGTAATCTCTACGGCAATAGGTAATCATCATTTTTAAAAAATTATTTACTTATTTTGTTAGAGGATAAACCTTTAACAAAACGAAAAAGTATATTTTGGCAGCAAGATGGAGCTCCTGCTTAAAATGCTCAAATAGTACAACATTTAACCCAAATATCTGGAAATAATTGGATGGGCACAAACAGTAGCATCATTCAATGTCCTGATTTAACTTGCTTAAATTTTTTTCTGTGCGGACCCATCAAAGAATTGGTAAGCCAGCAATCTGTAAATAACAAAGATGAAATGAAGGGCCTAATTATTAAAGTTTGTAAAGAAATACGAATAGAAACTATTAAAAAAGTTACCACTTACGAGGTTCAAAAGCTAATAGAAGCATGTTTGGATGTGAATGACCAAAAATTTGAACACATAATATAATATAAAAATTAATAGTTTTATAAGCATTACGTTGATTTTTTATGTAAATTTAAATAGTTTAATATTCAAACTAGGTGTATTGCTTAAAAACTCATGTAATCGTCTAAAAATCTAATCTTAGGTTATCATGATAACAGTCATATTAGCATAAACGTTAACAATTCAAAATTTTTGGGTATGTTTGTTATAAATGAACTATTTTTATCATATCAAATACCTTGTTATAATGATTGAACTACTGAATTTTTCATCAAATATCGTTAACTTTAAAGTAGCATATCTTGTTTAAAATTCATTATTTTTTTTATGACGAACAAAAATATTTAAAAAAAATGTGGGGTTGCTATTTGATAATGATACAAATTCTAATTATAAGGGATGGTGATAGATATTTAAATTTTTCTTGTGAAACAGCTCATCAAAAATCATATTAAAAAAAAAAAAATTGTTTATAACTTATATTTTCATAGATAATCTGTGAGGCATTGTTAATCAATCACTCTGTACATTATGTTAATTGTATTATTTTAAATGTTATATTTAATATCTAATTTTATTTCATGTTTAAATTTATTTAACATTTATTACAGTTTTTAACTAAAATCGTAGATTTAACTTCAGTAACTATTTTTAGAATTTTACTACAAATAAATTATGTCCAATGTATTTAAAAACCTACACTATTTAAATTCCTGGCACAGATATTGCTTTCAGAGTTATACAATTTTTAATTAATGCTGTACAAGATAAAAAATAAAATACGCTTAATAATGAATCAATTAAATATAATTTTTTACACAAACATATTAAAGTAAAAACAATAATACAATTAAACTAAAAAAAAAACAAAACTTCTAAAGAAAATTTAATCAACTACATAGAAATATTTATAATATTAGCAAACGCTAGTGTAAAAAAAAAAACAAATTATAAATTGTTTATAATATACTACATTGCGAATATTTTAAATCTAAAAAATTTTAGATCCTAAACAATCCAGTTTTTATTTTTAAATTTTTGACAAAGGATAATAATTTATTACAGCTTTCCTCTTATGTTAGTTAACAAAATTACTTTTGGATCAAATTATAAATTTAATAGATAAAGTAACCCATGCAGTTATTATACTGGTACAATGAATATTTTTATTTAGTCATAACAACCAATTTTAACTTCGATGCGAAGCTGAGGAGGTATTAATTTTATCGTGATATTTTTCTTTTTTTTTCTTTTTTGTGTCTGTCACTATATTTTCTTAGCTATCACTGGACCGATTATGTCAAAAGATTACAAATCGTATCTAGTCGAAGACATTACCCTAAAAATTTGAAAAAAATTCTCTCGTTTTCCGTAAACGGAGGAAATCCCCCAAAAAATTACAAATTTAAAAATCGCTAATTTTCGACATTTTTTCAATTTTTTTTACTTAAAATTGGCATAACTTTTTTTTTTTGTTTGTTTGAAAAACTAGAATAGTTTACCTCTTGTGTACAAAATACATACAGACAACTCGAACCAAATTAACAATGTTTAAAACTTTTGATATAATTATTATTTTATAAATAATTATTGCCTTCTTAGACTATGCTTAAAGTATATTTTTTGTATTTATCACTAATAAAAAAAAAAAAAAAATTTTTATAACACATACTCGACCTGCTTTCCATACCCAGAAGTTAATGATTAAGTTTTCATAGTTAAAAAAATATATATCATATTTGAACTATAAAATAAGTTTTAGCTGAACAAATAATTATATTGAGTGTACCAGAAAAATACATTTAATATTTTTTACTATTATTTTGCAAAAACCTTTTTTTTGTGTGCTCAACTTAGAATTTTTTTTACTTTGGAATTGTGAAACACCAGTATAAGAATTATACTTTATACTTTATTTCATGACAGAATATGCGTAATATATGAATTCATGTAGAATATGCGTAATGCCATAGAAATTCAAGTATATAAGATAATTCTCCTACAGACATTTCAACAATCCCCAATAAAAAAAAATCATTCTGAGTAAAAAAAATTACTTATTTCCTCATAAAATAAAATACATTGCAATCAATGCCACACCAACACAAGAGTGAGTTAAGTAGGATACATGCTCCTAGCCTTGCAAATAACATTGTTTGTTTAGAAAAACTTTTATTATACCCTCCAATAGAAAATAAAAATTGTATCTTTATAATGTAATATATATATACACATACATATTAACATTATCACAATAGGTCTAGTGGTAAAATTAGTCTCTATGACGCTATGAGCCTAATTGAGGCTGACGGAAACAAAATAGATTCCATTTTTAACAAAATTAATGATATGTCTCTACAAAATTGTCTATGTATTCTATTATAGAAAAATATATGTAGAAATTTAATAAAATTGAAGTTAATACAAACGAGATAGAATTTGTATTGACTATTATTGAAAGTTTATAACTATAATAATAGTTTATTATAAAACTTCAAATAATTTCTTTGTATTATTAAAATTTTTTTTTTTTTTTTAATAAATAAGATTCGAGGGAACAGAAATTATTATGCCTCATCAAGGTTCTACTGTAGTAATATATAAACAATTCTCAGTTGTAAGTAAAAAATAATGAAAATATTTGTTGACTGATAGCTCAAATCTTTAAACAAGCCATTGAAGTAACTGTGTAGAAATAATATGTATAAAAATAATAATTTTATTATAGTTGTTTTAAGTATTTGCACATTGTTTTTAAAACAACAATTACTCCTACCTTAAATTTTAAGCAAATTTTTTTCTTACAACTCCTAGTTGAATTTAATCGGATAAGTATTCTAATAACTACATGTATTACTCTAAAACATTACCTTACTTTAAGTTCAAAATTTAACAATTATCAATAGTTTTAATTTTTTTAAGTAAAAGTAATACTATAAGAATAATTAACATACAAGAGATTTAACTACAATACTGTCATTTCAATATAACAATTCATTCTAATATTGATCTTACAATATTCTAATACTTGATAGAAGAAATTAAAGCTTACTAATGTTATATGCTTAGAAATCATGTATACAAAACCAATAGACATCATATTTGTAACTGAAATTAAATTTAAAACAAATTAAATTAACTTACATGGGATAAAAATGGTATAGCTAAAAAGCAAAATTTATTTTATTAAACTCACTCAAATTTTTTTGAGAACTGTGCATTTATTTGATATGTGACTCTTTTTCATGATATTGTCATGAAAATTNTTGATATGTGACTCTTTTTCATGATATAGTCATGGCAATAGCAAAATCATGATTAAATCATTTTTGTTTCTTAATATAATTAGGATATTAATTTTATGATATCAAAGTATCTTAATTACAAGTGCATACTTAAAAGTACAGATACTTACAACAGCAGGTATTAAAACTAAAAATAAAATTAAAAACAACAAATTTTTAATTAGATTATTATGCATGAAGAAGTAACTAAAAACTTAATTTACAATAGAAAAAATAATGTTAAAAGAATTTATGGATGATGACTTACTTAACAAGTCATAATAATTATAATTTCTGCAAATTTTCATATATTATTACAGAGTAAAATTTAAATTATGTTTATTCCAATCCACGCATGCTTAATCAAATATTAATAAACTTATCAAAATAGCTGCATGATATTTTCTTAACATCTACAGTGAAATATAAACACAATCATAAATAAAATTATTTTTATTAAATGGAAAATTAATATTCAGTAGCTGCTCCATACAAATTTTTAACTAGCTATACATACTTTAGGTTTATTATTTTTTGTCCAGAGTTGAAAATTTATTATTTGATTATGCCTAATAATCTTTTATTTTAAAAATGTATACAAAACTTTAAATTGACAAATGTAAGAAAAATTCTAAGTACTTATTTTATTATAAATAAAGTTATTTTTTATTTAAATTACTAAATATTTCACTATTTCCCATACTCCAATTATGTAATTTCACAATTATTGTTATATACAAATTAGACTCATGCAATATTTTATTTAAAATCATTGCCAGAGTTAAAACTACAAATTAATGATCAAATTTTAACCAATATTTCAATTAAGTCATAGTTCAATTTTCATATGACTAAAAAAATAGAATACTTATAAATATGTTTGATGCATACACATTACACTTAAGTTTTTAATAACTCTATTTTTTTTACAACTAAGCTACTTCATAAAATAAAATGTTTCCCCAACTATAAAAATTATTAAGTTTTACAAAACAATTAAAGTTTAGTATAAATACTACCTAAATAAATATTAACTAATAAAAAAAATGTATTCAAAATAGTTAACGCTAGATGCTAGTTTCAAAATTATTATATTAAGTATACCAATATTATTCAGCATATTATACTCATTAGGAATAGTTGGGTAATATTGTCATAAATGAAAAATAATTAATAAAAAAATCAAGATTACAATGATCATTTAAATGTAATATGAGCAAATAAATAGATTGTCAACTTATTTTTTTGAGAGCCTGAAGCTTCCCCTAAATATGACCCTAATTATACTGCACATCTATTATTACATCATTATATCTACTTACTTTTTAAGTAACAAAACACACTACAGCAAAATTAATTTTCCTTAAAAGTGAAAAATATTGGTTTTCATTCATTTAGGTATAAATTCTTAGTAATTTTGTCTTTCAACAGCCGAAAATCCAAAAATGTAAATATCTTCTTAAATAATTTGTTTCGTTAATTTTCCAATATAAATAATTTTCCTTGTGGCTATATGATAAAAGAAAATGATCAAAGCAGATCAATATAAGCATTGTTTCGTAATTGAACTTACCTATTATTTGACATTTTTTTCCTTAAATGATCTCAATAAACTTTCAAATATAATTTATTAATTGTAACGATATAAAAATAAAATAATTAATAATTAATATAACATTATTAAACATTTAATATACAAAAACGTTAAACAACGCAAGCTTGTATACAGATGTCGAGTTAATTTAATACTCAATTCAGTTTTCTAAGGTTATGTTAAGTGTTATTGAATAATGAACAAGAATTTTTAATCATGCGTGATTGAATACATCGGCGAATTAGTATTTAATACAATACAGTTTATGAGGTTATGCTACAATTTTTAATTCGTATTTATCAACAAAAAGATTACTTTGTGTAAGCAATGATTATGATAACATTATCGTAGTATTCGATTATTTTAAGAATCACAATACTAGGCGAAGGGTTGGGTTTTTTAAAGAAATTCGTTCTTAAGTATTACAGTTAGTCTTATAAACTGATAGACTGTGCTATTAATAATATAGTAAAGACCCGTTTTGAATCTATTATTATTATTATAATAGATAATTATGGTTAAATTAGTGGGTCGTAAATTATTATTGCTATCTTACTTGTCATATCTTGGTCAATAACAATTAGTGTATATTACACTATAGAAAAATAGTGACTTCTGTATTGAAAACATTAAAACAACAATAGAAATTTAGTCCAAAATTATTTAACTTTAACAAGCTGTAACAGACGAACGGTTGATCGGAAAAAAAAAATTGTAAGAGCAAAGTTGTTTGTATTTTTATGATCAATCATAATAACAAATTCAAAATAGGGGTTCCCATTTAAGAAAATGCAAATTAATGTTTTTTAACCTTGAAGGGATCAAAAAAATTATGTTTTTACTACATATTAGTGTAGAGTTTTTTGAATCAAAAAATATTTTCCTTACCAAAAATTAAAAATTTTCAATAGTTACCGAGAAAATGAGTGTCTTATCCTTAATGAATCACCCTGTATACAGACAAATTAATTAATATAGACTAATTGTACAAATTATTAACTTTCGTTACTACCATTTGGATAATAGTCGTCGATATCTACTTCTCAAACCTTCATAAGTACGCCCAGGCAACCGTCCGGATAGTTCTAAATCTTTCCACACACGTATGCCACCAACGTCTTTTTTGTGTAAGGAAGCCCATTCCAAAATTACCTTGTCTTCGTTGGCACTAAATTTTGTTTGTTGACAATTTTTTTTTTGGCGGCTGCTTAAGGGTCCACATATTCGACCTTTTGGAATTACAGGGTCCAACTGGTTCCATTGCAATACGATCTGATTCCACTTCTACAACATAATAACAAAAAAAAAAAAATAAATAAATAAATAAAAAAAAAAAAAAAAAAAAAATTGAGTTATATGATTCCAATGGTTAACATACCTAATGGCACGACTTCCAATAGTTCACGGTTGCTTTCACTTTGGTTGGGTCCAACTTTTGAAGACGATGCATCTATCGACTCCGTCATTGGTGCTACTTCATGAAGCTCTTTAAAACTCTTGATCTTAGACGGTCCGGCTACATACATGTCTGGTACTTCACATAACCCACCTAAAATGTAACATCACATCTTTCAATTAATCAATATCAATGAACCCTTTGTACAACATACCTTTTGTTAGTCCAAACTCTGACAGTTGGTTAGGTGGGGTTGGGTTTTCATTTTGGCTCTGATTGGGTTTTTCTCTTGTTTCCTTTTCTTGTTCCTCGATTCTTTTACCGTACATTAATTGTATTTTTAGTCATTCAATTGTTTGGTTTTGATTCATTATAATTTCGTTCTGTTTTTTTATCATTTCTTGTTGCGCATTTTGCACACGTTTGATTTCCTCCATAGCTACCAACACTTTTTCAAACTCATTTCTGTCGACCGGAAATGGCCTATATCCTTGTATCAAATTATTACTTATTGCTTCCTCAACTACTACTGGTACAAGTCCTTTGACGCATTGGCAAACCGATTTTTTTTTGCAAATGTTGTACCACACCTTTTGAAAATTGTTATTCCTATTGACAAAATATACAGGAAACACATTCATATACAGGTGCACAAATTTATGAATGCTGTGCACAAAACTTTCGTCCCCGATGTCCCATTGGGAAACACTTGTTGTTGGTTCCATGCAATGTGACAGTGCCATTTTCAAAGCTAAAAGCTGCGGTCGGGCAAAAGTACTACAAACCTACAAACAATTATAAAGGTTAAAATTTTTAAATCAATAATAACAACCCACATTAACTCACATCCGACACCGACAGCTTGTTTTCGTCAAACACTGCCGAATAAGAGTGCTCTGCATTTATTAATCTTTTTAAGCTACTCATATTAAACACGCTTTTTGGTTTAATAGGCACAGATGCTCCTATGCCGCACAACCTCCTGCTTATATTTCCATATATCAACACTAATCTGTCAATACATCTTTCCATCGTATACGGGACATTATCAATTGATAGGTGATCTATTATCGATTGAACATTAGTGGATAGGTAATAACATGGTAACTTTACGTGAAGACCGACCGACAACATTTCCTTATTCGGAGATGGGAATTTTCTTTAAACCATATTAATCCATTCACGGTGCTACCACTTATGGATGGCTGAATTAAGAGTCGTTTCAATCTATCGTAATTGACCCTTTCGGTCGTTCCATGAATGATATACTCAACTATGGATTCGTAATCGTATATTTTACCTAGGTCATTTACGGAAGGTAATTGCTTGGGACATTTTTCAATTGCTTTAGATATCTGAAAATGTTTTTTTATAATAGAACATAAATTAATACTATAAACAACAGTTTTTTTTTTTTTAGTAGATTTGCAAACGCTTAAATAAGATAATATTAATAATAAAACACCCTTACCCCAAACAAATATCAATCACTTTTTGGAACACTGCTTGGGGCATTAACGAAATGGCATCTTCTTTCAAAAACGCGTTCACTAAAACAACGTGAGTTTTAT
The DNA here is from genome assembly GCF_025091365.1 of Daktulosphaira vitifoliae. Lineage (NCBI taxonomy): Eukaryota > Metazoa > Arthropoda > Insecta > Hemiptera > Phylloxeridae > Daktulosphaira > Daktulosphaira vitifoliae. The sequence continues at coordinate 46,604,014 of NW_026099573.1, forward strand.
TTAGATTTACAGGCCACGAATGTTCCTCAACTTCACGTTTAGATTGAAAGCTAAACACCCCCTCAATCCTTAATGTTTGTGGATTATGTTGCCTGTACATTAGGAATTTCTCGTAGGATTGAATCCTGTTTTCTAATCCGGTTTTCATATTATTTAAACAATAATCTTTACAATATTTCAGATCTCCTATGAGAGCAACACATGAAAAAAAAATTTTACGCATTTCTATGACATTTAACGAACAATAATAACTCACCACATAATGCTACAATATAATGGGCACCTAGGCCTCCACCTCTAATCATATGTTGTGCCATATCATAGGCTTGCACCCATGTGACGGCACTTAAATGTGAATTTTTTAAACTTTTTCCACCATTAAAATTACATACGTCGTTCATCAATAATGGTTTAAAATACGCAATTTCACCTGTCACAACTTTTGTAGCCCGATCTCTTTTGAGTAGTACGGCGTGATTCGAAGCAGCCAAATGCAGCTGAATGCAAATCAATTGCGGGCAATCCATATTGACTGCTTCGTTGATCATATATTTTACCGTGCTTAATGAAGCATCCTTAATGCCATGCTTAGCTATATAAAAATATAATTGGACATCTACAAAAGTTGGAGCCGCAACGGCCATCAATGACACGCAAAATTCCGACCAATCGTCGTTATATACAATTACTTGTCCGTCATTGTGCGGTTGGGCCGGCAAATTATTTGTGCAATATGTCTTTGAAGATTGATGCAGAGTTTTTATTGCAGAGTAAACTTTTTCCGTTATAAACTGCTATCTAAACCCAAAAAAATGCATACAGTAGTAACAAGTCTCGAACTACAAAAAATCAAGAAATACCTGCATTTGGGAATTTCTGTACTACAGTTTGACCGGATGAGGACATTTATTAAATGGCAATCGCCAAAACTACCGAGTACAAATTCATTATAAGTTATGCTATTATCGTCGAGAAACAAAGTATTAAAATGGCTAATTAGCTTTTTATTGGCAACCCGAGTCCAGTTGACATGGTTTGGATCAACTTTAATTTGGAATCTAGGGCCACAAATTTTAAACGTTTCAAGTGAACGGAACACCTATGAACGATGAAAAACACCGACCAATTAATCTAATGGTCATTATAAAAGATATTTAAAACAACTTACCACACAAAAAGAGTCTGCGTCGTACTCGACCGAACCACCGCGGGCAAAGAAATCCTAAAACAAATACGAACAAACATAAAAAACAAAACCTTAACTAAAACACTAAGGAATCAAAATATGAAATACAAAATGTCACAAAATTTATAAAATCATTATTTTGTTGCATTAGGTTATACAATTTAAATTTTGAAGACCCAAAAAATTTAAATTAAAATCGTCCAACAAATATTCTTATAAAAACATTGATTGGGTTGGATTAATATGATTTTAGCAACATCAGACCATCCATAAATTTGACCTTAACTATGGATTGTTACATTTTGGGTTGGCCTTTAAAATTTCTAATTCATTTTACCAACACTCTGAATTATTAAATAAATAACACAATAATTTCTCCAAAATGGATTATGAACACTTTCATTCATTAGTAAATAATATTACTATTATAAAATATTAAAAACAAAAAAGGGAATTCTTTATAAATACTCGAATACAATATGATCAATTCATTATACTAAGAATAACCATATTAGTTTCATTTCAAATAACTTTATGAATACTAAGAATGCTATAATGACACAATGTGTTAGTTTTGAGTTGGCCAATAATGATCTGTGTTGGGTTTGGTAGGCTCACAGCTATTAATTAATACATAAAACAACAATAATTGTATTACCAATTGAATCCTTTTATTATTTTTTTAATTCAATAAAATTAATCTAATATTATTAATTACATTCACTTAATTCATAGATAAGCAATAGGCGAAAAATATACAAAACTTTTTTCCTGCATACGTTTTAATTTAAAATTATATTTAAATTTAATTGATATATTATATTATATTTTATTATATTATTATATTATAACTGGTAACAGACCCCAAAAAAATATAAAAAGCATCATAGTAAAACTAATACCTTCTCAGCTTCGCATCGAATCTATAACTCAGTTGACACCACTTTTGGTTATAAAGGATTATTGTGAAAAGAAATAATTATCTGTTATATCAGGATTTTTTGTAGCTAAAAGAAATAAAATTTCATTTTTCTAACATTGCATATATTTTTGTAGTACTCGAATGAGTTATGATAAATCAAACACTCTACATATATAATTTTATTAATAAATAATAATAATAGGTACTAAGTATACTTTATAATGTAACTGAACACTATATTTTCTGAAATTTTATTTATAATGCATTAAACAATTAAATATCAAATATTTCAAAAAATTCATCCTTCTTATAAAACAAACATTTATTATATAAACATAATTTATTTTCAATATATATCAAAAGACTAAATTTTTACAATTTATTTTTTTTTTTTAAGGACAGCCATCTTGTTCTTAAACTTTCTACACTTCTCTCTGGTAGAAAACCATTTGACAAAAACTCCCTCCACACAGCTTTTCCGCCATCTATCACATTCATTTTTTTGGCGTAGTCCAATATCATATTATCTTCCCGTTGGCTGTATGGTTTGGACATTTATTTTTTATATATTTGTTTTTCTTCTTTTTTTGTTGGTATTTTGAATGAACTCTGTAAATAAAAAAATTAATAATAAATAGAAAAAAAAAAAACCCAGCACAGGGGGGTCGCGGCACAGTTGTGACGTGGTATAGTTGGATCAAGTATAATGATATCTGACAGTGATTAAAATCACTATCAAAAATAAACGCTTCGATGCAAATCTTTAGATAGTG
>NW_026099573.1:46608375-46610509 GCF_025091365.1 Daktulosphaira vitifoliae
TTTCTTTTATGCCCCCATAATTAAACGATTCTCCTGGAAATTTCATCGAAGCTGGGACACTATCAAGATGAACACGGGAGTTCAGCTTTGAAAACACAAAATAAAAATTCCCAGGCATTGACAATTAATGTCTTAAAACGATTTTCATTCCTTATTACAAATCGTCTATTTTAATAGTTCATCTAAAGTCAATCAAACAATAATATATCTTTAGTTCAGTAACTCCTACGAATAGTTAATTTATGACGTAAACACTTAATAACAATAACTTACTTCTAACTTTGCTACAGGAGATGGCCGATCTGATTCGGAATCAACGTTATTTGTTTTTAATGGATTCGATTGGACACTCTGTTAAACAAAAATATAAATAAATGAGTTTTTAATAAAATCTACATTCATTTGATTATCTCAGTCTAGTTCCCAGTATATATTTAACAACAACACAAATATAATTAATTGGACATTTTAAATAACTTGATAATATTTCCTTTTTATATCTATTTTTAACATAAAAATTTCATTTTCTTTAAAATTTAATACGTATAAACTTACTTTATCATTAACAATGGACGACCTTAAAGAATTTTCATTAGAATCTTCTGGTTTGTTTTGTTGTATAGGTTTGCGGTTAATCATTTTCCAAAATACAAATTTTAAATGATTAATTTCGGCCTGCATTGCATCGATTTTCTTTTCGAGCTTTTCCATTTTTTGTTTTACATCATTATTACATTCTTCCTTGTCATTTAGACCGACATTACTTAAAACCTAAATAAAAAAAAAAAAGATCGAATAAAATAAAATGCTACGACAAAACCAATAGAAACAGCGATTAGAATTGAAAACTTCGCAATTGTCAAATTATAACGACAGAGCCAATTTGTTTGTATTATGTTTTTTTTTTTTAATTAATTACACTTACCTTCTCCATTCTTCATTTATACACCATAATTCAACAAAATCAACAAGTAAATATCTCATAAATACTTATAAAAAAATATCTATCAAACACAATTCGAATTATATCAAAACACAACAAAAAAAGAAAAATTAAAGTTCAAAAATTATGGCAGTTGTAAAAAAACAAACAGTCAGCATTTTCCTATTTTAAAAATCAAAACTTTTTTTTTTGGTGTTTCATCCGGCTAAATGGGACGAAAGAATTTCTTTCAATTTCAGAAGGCAATATTTTCAATTAGATAAGATTTATGATATTTTGACGTATCGTTGAAGAAAATCGCTCTGATAAGAGCTAAGAAAAAGTGGCAAAAAAAAAAAAAAAAAACCACATAGTAAAATTAATGACTTCTCAATTTCACATCGAAACAACAATTATGTAATACTGACAATTTTATTATACATGTGTCCTATACTGTTATTTATAGACAATTATTTAAAATATACATTCTTATTATATAATAGTATTTTTTTTATAAAATACAGATTTTTTTAAATCTAATAAAATACAAGTTTTAAATTACTCAAATGTAAAATTATTTTAAAACAATAGGGTACAATAATAAAATCATAAAAAATAACAAAACAATCAATGTTAATGATATTTTGAATGAATACATTAACATACAATATATACACGTAATAGATGTTTAAAGAATATATCATCAATATTTCGAATAAATTAAATGCAAAAAACTATTTATACTATTAATACTATTAAAAGTCTATTTATGTGTAAACATGTTGTTTTTCTTAAATTTTAAGTTGTTTTTCATTTAGATCTTTGTTAAATGATGTTTCACTTTTTCGTCCACTTTAACATTTTTTCGACTTTGAAAGTGTCTTTACGTGAAAACATCTTGATTTTCTAAAATTTTAAGTTTTTTCTTACTTAGAACGTAGTTTAATGATGTTTCACTTTTTCGTCGACTTTGAAAGTGTCTTTACGTGAAAACATGTTGTTTTTCTTAAATTTTAAGTTTATTCTTACTTAGAACGTCGTTTGATGATGTTTCACTTTTTCGTCCACTTTAAAATTTTTTCGACTTTCAAAGTGTTTTTATGTGTAAACATGTTGTTTTTCTTAAATTTTAATTTTATTCTTACTTAGAACGTCGTTTGATGATGTTTCACTTTTTCGTCCACTTTAAAATTTTATCGACTTTGAAAGTGT
>NW_026099573.1:46610547-46610724 GCF_025091365.1 Daktulosphaira vitifoliae
AATTGATGTGTAAACATGTTGTTTTTCTTAAATTTTAAGTTTTTTCTTACTTAGAACGTAGTTTAATGATGTTTCACTTTTTCGTCGATTAAAAAATTTTTCGACTTTCAAAGTGTTTTTATGTGTAGACATGTTATTTTTTTTAAATTTTAAGTTGTTTTTCATTTAGATCTTTGT
>NW_026099573.1:46610824-46617226 GCF_025091365.1 Daktulosphaira vitifoliae
CGCCTGTCATGTTGCGGGACCTAAATAAAAAAAATATAAGGACACCTACAAAAAAAAACTATATAAAAAAATATAAAAAAAATTCGCCACACGTGCTTATGGCACGGCGCACTAAAAAAATAACTGGCTCAACAACATTAAAACAAAAATATGCATTACCAGCCCCGAAGGGCTAACGAATATGGAGGCAGGTTTAGCCGACGCCAATATAAATAATAATTACATTATAAAAAAATAACGGACACTCACGAAAATATATATAAAAAAAATGAAAAAAGTTGCAGCGCACACAACAAAAAAGACCGCTACAGACGAAAATTAGCGTACCAGTTCCGACGATGGCTAATTTCCGACAACCCGTCCGACGTTTGACCCGGCGGTCTGTTGGCGACAACACGGCTAGCCTTNTTTCCGACAACCCGTCCGACGTTTGACCCGGCGGTCTGTTGGCGACAACACGGCTAGCCTTTGGAGTAGGGGTCAAAAAAAAAAACCTAATACCCAGTGCCGGAAATTACTAAGAACAATTTAAATAAGGCGACAATGTATGCGGTGAGCAGTGCAAATGACGTTCAAGATAGGAAAGGAGAGGGGTGAATGTACACACAAATGCCGTCCATTAACCGGTTGAAGTAGTACACAGCTGACTATCTCGCACGCGCATAAACAAATCACAATACCTTATCATAATAATATTACTGACAAACGCCGTCGCAGTCCGCATTCGGCTCAAAACAAATATATATATATATATACAAATAGACAAAAAAATAACAAGATACTTTTGTCACGTTACAATATATACATGATTTTCTATCATTATCATGTAATACATATTACTTATTGTCTACATTTTTTTATTATTACTATTATAGTAACCGACTTAGGATAAATGAGTGCATAACAATAGTAGCGTTTTTATACTCGATCGTTGGCGTTTAAACGACACTTTTCTTTATACTCGATAATAATTAAGAAATTTATACAATATTAAAATAACAAGCATTTATTATTATTATTATTATTTACTAACGTCTGAAATTGTTATACTATTATATACGGAACCATTATCGATACAGTATTTATACGTATTATCATTATTTCTAATCAGATTTCAATTTGTATTTTTAATATGAGTATCTCTTTAAACACCTATACGTATATGGATATTACATTAGGATTAATTAGTAATATGTACACAATATCACGAGTATAATACATTTTTTGGATATTCTTGTTATGTAATGACAAAGTAATCTGATTAAAAAAATTACTAGTGTGATGGTGTCACGTTTTCATAATTGTGAGAATTATTTTAATAAAATACAGACAGCACATCCGCTGCCTGAGACTGATGAATTAACAAATAATATTTATTGCCAAATCGGCAATAAGTGTAATTATTATAAAAACCCAATAGACCTGACCATCGTGGTCAGTCGACTCCAGTGCCTTGTGTCATTCATCAGTCTCAGTACTCGGTTGTCGCTGTCCGGCTTACTGTTTAAAGTAAAGTCTTTGTTTATTCCTTTTCTAACCTATATACTCTTTTCTTCGACATTTCAGAGTACTTGTGTCTTGCACTTCGTCTGCACCTCGTACTTTGTTATACTCCTTATCTGGTACGCCCAGTATTTGTGTCTTGCACTTCGTCTGCACCTTATACTCGGCTACCCCGTTTTCTCTTTGGAGTACTTGTGTCTTGCACTTCGTCTGCACCTCATACCTAGGTGTTACTCTTATTCTCCCTTCCTATAACAACAGCCTTTCGACACCCACAGCTAACCTGGAGTGTCAGCCGAGCACGGTGACTGCTGTACGACAACACGCACGTGAATACCTAGACAGCAGGCACCACCTCCTCATATTCATCTTCGCACAGTCACACATAGTTTTTCTTTCCTGTGTTACGACACTAGACATCTATAATGAATCGTTTAATGAATTTTTATTATAATAAATAAAACGACATTATTATGGTTTCATAAAGATAAAAGATTCAAAACTTTTCTAAACGTAGCCACATTTTTCCATACTCAATTATTTTTTACACTTTCACCAATTGTCATATATACCAAAAAAGAACTATTAATTTCCAGTCTGATAGTGCACAGAAATCATTTTTTTTTTTATTTTGAAATATCAATTATACCGCTTGCATTTTAATCATCTCATATTGTACCTAATGTAGTCTATATATCATCATCTATCATTACTGTTATTTATTTGATGTAGTTTAAAATTTTCTTTTCTAATTAATGTAAAGATTTATATATTTGATGATCAGGCAAATTACCAATGAGTTTGAATAAAAAGTTGTTATGTATAAGTTATTTAGTGTTAATTCAAGGTAAATAACATAGTGTGCGGGTGAGGAAAACACATTGTGTCAGCTTTAAAGGAGTATTAGTAAGGTTTTAGTGCTGAATACATCAATAATATGTATGTCTTGAACCTTGGACGTATCGTTGAACAATAATAGTCCAATGGGTTCAGATATGTATTGATATGAACATACACAAACAAAAAACTCATCGTAGTAAAAGTAATATCTTTTCAGCTTTCTATCGAAGCAAAGAAAGTGTAAGAAAATTATTCTTATATACACGTACTTACCAGATTTTTTTTGGACACCATTTATTCCATGTTGATACATCTTTATTATTGTTTTTGACAATAATGATGGGCAATAAAATAGCTGCTGTGGATAATGCATATACGCGAAATAGCATGTCACATTTAACAGCTTTTGTTTGAAAATAATTAGGTTGAAGTGCAAAACTAACTGTTTCATTCAATCAGTACGATGAAAATGTTAACCGTATTTAAAAGTAAAAAAAATCATTATTTTAAAAAAGTTGCCTGATTGATACTCAAGTGACATGATGCTGAGTATATTTTTTTTTTTAAATTATTATCGCATCAGTAATTTTGTCGTACTAATGGAACAAAAACGGGTTGTTTTTGACTAAAAAACGGTCAGTACCTAGACGCCTCAACTTGTATTTTACAATATACCATTCTTAAAAACCTATAGGCCAATTTCAAATAGATAGCAAAAAAAAAAAAATTACGAAACATTTATCATTTGTTAGCAAATTATGTTACTACTATTTTAGCCGATAAAAGTTCGTACTTACCGGGTGTTTCACGACACCAACTAATTTTTTTGTTGTTTATTTTCCTACAATTGTTTTTCAAGTAGATAGTATTGTTTGCAATCGTCAGTTATATAATGAACCGTAATCGTTAATAGCATTAAGAAAACACTAATGCACCAACAAATTATTGAAATATCGTATTTAAAATTTTTGCATTTGCATTTTTTTTTTTAAAGGCTATGTTTTTGCTTTCTTTGATACTCTCATTTTCACTGAATCAATGTTTGTTACATTTATTTTATTCGAAATATTGACGATATGTTCTTTAAACTTCTATTACTTATATGTTTTATGTTGACGTATTCGTTCAGAATATCAATAATTGTTATTTTCATTTGTTATGATTTTAGTAATTATCCCGATTATTTTTAAATAATGTTACATTTTAGTAATTTAAAACTGCATTTTCATTAGTTTTAAATGAATGAATATTTCCTTAGAAAAATACTAATAGTTAATAAGAATATACATTTTAAATAATAGTTTATTAATAACAGTATGGGAGACATGTATAATAAAATTTATGTGATGTGGATTTGTTGATTTTATTTAATTATGGAGTACAAATTGAGAAAATACAGAGTTGAGTTGGGTGTTACAGAGAAAGTAAGTTTAATTATTTAAACACAACCCAACCAAATCGGTTTTGTCGTTCTTATTTCCAATTGCGAAGTGTCGAATTCGAATTGCTGTTTCTATTGATTTTTTTTTAGGATTTTATTATATTAGATTGTATTTTTTAGGAATTAAGTAATATCGTCCCTAATGATGATGAACAATGGATTGACGACAAGCAAAGAATTGCCATACTTGAGAAGAAAATCAATGTAATGAGGGCTGAAATTGACCACCTAAAATTTGTTTTCTGTCAGATGATAATGGGCAAACCAATTCCAACCAAAGCAGGAGACTGTATCGAAAGTACTTTAAGGTTGTCCATTAGTAATGATGCGGTAAGTTTTTACGCATTAATGTTTAATGAAAAGTTAATTTTTATGTTAAAGATAGATATAAAAAAGAAATATAATCAAAATGGGGGGGGAGTTATTTAAAATGTTCAGTGAATTATATGTGTGTTTTCGACAAAAATATACAGGGGACTAGACTAAGATAATCAGAAAAATGTAGTTTTTATTAAAAAATCATTTGTTTATTTTTTTGTTTAACAGAGTTTCAAATCCAACAGAATAAATAGTGTAGAAAACAATGCAATTGATTCCAAATCAGACCGGCCACCTTCTGCATCAAAATTAGCAGTAAGTCATTGTATATCAAGTATTTGTCATAAACCAACTAGTTTTCGGAGTCACTGAATTAAAGATTTATTATTGTTTGTTTGATTTTAGACGAAGTAGTAAAATACACATTTTTATTAATGAATTAAAATTGGTTTAATAGTTTAAATTGCATTGCCTGGGAATTTTAAATGAATGTTTTCGAAGCTAAAGTATGAAGTTGATCTTAAAAGTCCTCCAACTTCGAGGAAATTCCGAGAATTGTTTAATCGTGGGGCATAAATGAAATAATTTTTTTTAATTAAAAAAAAAATCGTGACATTTAAAGGTAATTGCTATAGAAGTTAGGGAATATTAATGTTTTCAATGATTTTTATTGTAATATTTTTAAGTAATATGCACAAAAGCCTAATCATTTTTTCAACAATGTTTTGTATTTAATTGAATTTTTTTTCACTTACAGAAACTTAAAACAAAACCCATACAAGAGGATCTACCAAAGTATATACAAAATCGGAAGACAAAGTTATATTGAATTATGCAAAAGACAATAACGTGAAAGATGGAGGTAAAGCGGTTTGGAGGGATTTCGTATCAGATGGATTTCTACCAAAGAGAACTGTAGATAGTATAAGATCCCGATGGCTGTGCTTAAAAAAAAAAAAAATTGTAAAAATTCAGTCTTCTGATATACATTGTAAATAAATTATGTTTATACAATAAATGTTTGTTTTATAAGAAGGATGAATTTATTGAAATATTTGATATTAAAGTGTTTAATACATTTCAAATAAAATTGCTTTAATTTTAGAAAATATAGTGTTCAGTTATATTATAAAGTATACTTTATTACCTACTATTGTTATTTATTAATAAAAGTATATATGTCGAATGTTTGATCTATCATAACTCAATCGAGTACTACAAAAATATATGCAATGTTAGAAAAATGAAATTTGATATCTTTTAGTTACATATAATAAAGCTACATGATCTGCTAGTTCCTTATTAATCTCCTGATTAAGATAAATTATGTAGAATGAAAGAGGGATTATTGAACAATTTTATTTCTCATAAAAAAAATGTGTTGATCCATAGACTTTTCAATAAGTTATAGCATTATAAAGTTAAAAATGTAAATATTAAAATCGAGAATTTTCACACAAAAATAGCATTCGGTAGCCATTTTCACCATGAAACGATGTAGTCCAGAGGTCAAATTTTTATTTTTTTCATAATAAAGTACATTACATTATCTTTAATTTAAGATATATATAAAAGTGTCAGACTTCCTGGAACACTTTCAAAAGTTCAGTGTAAAAGTAACTTTTATGAAAAAGTTGTCATTTAAAATTCCTCCTGTGGTCACATAAAGGGTCAGATATATAAAAAAAATATACCAAATGATAGGTAAAGACATCAAGCATCTATATAAAAAATAATGTACTGAACCATACATTTTCCAAAAAGTTATAGTATTATTTAGTTAATAATATAAAAAAGAATTATTTTACAAAAATCGTTATTTTTTTTATTAACCTTGATGTCTATTTTCACCACGAAGACAAGTCCAGTGGTCAAATTTTTTTTTTATATATAATTAATAATGTATATTACATTACCTTTAATTTTAGATATATATATAAAAGTGTCAGACCTTCCGGCACACTTTTAAAATTTAAGTTAAAAAAGTTCCACTTTCTATATGCATTTTTTAGATTTGAGTCCCCCGCGTAGATACAGCAATAGTCTGATTAAAAACGGTAGCACAGTGGGGTCGAGGCACAGTGTGGACGAGGCATAGATGGGACAAGTATAGATGATATCTGACAGTGATTAAAATCACTATCATAAGAAACGCTTCGATGCAAATCTGTAGATAGTGTTTCATTTAGAGAAATTGGTGGATTATTCCAAAAGGAACATCAACTCTTATTTCTTTAATTATATCCTGATTAGCAGTTCTTTGATTTTAAAATATAATATATGAATAAATACTAATTATA
>NW_026099573.1:46619318-46621006 GCF_025091365.1 Daktulosphaira vitifoliae
CGTTCATTCGTTCATACGTTCGTTCGTTCGTTTCACGCAATATATCGGACACACTGTTTCATGATTCGTTCATTTACTGAACGTTTACCTGCACTTCGGTTAAAACCTATGCCTAACCTAGAAAGAAATAATAAAACACCGTGCGTAGTATTAATTCTTTATGAATATTATATGTACATGATGTTTATTTTAAATTCTATTTTGTTTAATTATTTGAACAGTTTTTCTTAAAGTGCCTCAGTTTTCCATAAATGTATATTTTAAACAAACAACATTTTTCGTAAGAAAATTTATAATTACTATTACTATTTTGATTAATTAATATTTAAAAGCTTCTTTAATTTTAGTTAAGCTTATATTATTAACATGTATTAACAGTTGTAAATATTTATCTTTTTAATTTTGGTGTTTAGTTTTTATAAGCAAATGTCATTCACTGTTTGATAATTTTTGTTAAATACTTACTGTGACTAGTTAATGTACATTGTTAGATGTTTATTACTTCAAGTTGTAATATTGATGCATTTGGTCCAATTCTATTTCATATTAATTTAAGTTTTAAAAAATACTAAATATTTTAAAACTATTTTCACCTATTTTCTGACTATTTTGAGATAGCCACCCTTGTATTAATCACCCATTCATCTCAATATCCCGAATATATATTTATTTGTTTATAAAACCATTTTATTCCAAACCATCTTAGTCTATTCTTTATCATATTTTCTTTTTTCTCTGAAATAATATCTCTTATATATTCTGAATAAATAATATTCATTCCTTATTTATCTCCTCTTGTCAATTAATTTAAGTATCCCCACCTTCACTCAATTTTTATTCTAATTTATTATCTTCTATTTTTCAATTCTCAAAACCATACAAGAAAATTAGTTTTTCTATAACCTTGTATAACTTACCTTTCAACTTGATTTGAGTTCACTTTGGACTGCTTATTTAATTTATAAATTGTTAATTTAACTCCAAAGATTAAATTCTTATATAATTTTAAATAATATTATCAATACTGTTCTTTTTTAAAAATTACATTAAAATTTTTGTTATACAGTTCTACATATTATGATTTAGAAACAAAATCTGAGAAATTTTTTTTGTTTCTAACCTATTTCTTCTGTCAGTTACTACCTGCCCAGCTTTAGAAAACAGCCTTTCACATGGTACTGATGTTGCTACTATGCAGAGTCTCCTTTTTACAATTTCGTACAATCGTGGGTATATTTTTTTTCTTTCAGACCACCATAATAATGGATTCTCATGACGGTTTATTAATGGTTCTTTTAAATATTTATCCATCTCTATTATTGACGCTGCTGTTGAATTATTACTACCAGTTATATGATTAACAGTTTTATCAAAATCACCCCAAACTGCAGATGATGTAGAAGAAATTGGTTCGGCTGATATTAATTCGTAAGAATTGGGTAATTCATTTTCAGTTGTAATGGTTGATATTTTGTTTTTCAATTGTCTAATAATTTCTTTACATTTAATAGTATTAGAAAATGCATGGCTCTTAAACCTGGGATCAAGAAGAGTANCGCATGGCTCTTAAACCTGGGATCAAGAAGAGTAGCTTGACCAATTAAAAGATTATCTTCAATGGATCCAAATCGAATTAATAGTTTTTTTTTTAAAATTTCAGCCATATCATGTACCTCTTTTGGCAAACT
>NW_026099573.1:46621106-46647879 GCF_025091365.1 Daktulosphaira vitifoliae
ATTAAAGTAAAATCTTATAATATTGAACTTAATGTTTATTCATATATTTATAATATTAAAACGAATTCAGAAAAATTATACCACGTAAGACACTTACATAATTGTACGAAGTAACGTAGCAAACCAATTAAAAAGTTTAAAAAAAATCAATTAAAATAAAAATCGTCAGAAATAATGTTAAAAAGTCCACGAATTAAATATTTTAGATAAAATAGAAAAAAGTGTAGATCAAGGCAATACCTATAATTAACAGCTTAACCGATACTGATATGTAAAAATATAATATTGCTCTATATTTCAAGTCATACGATAATACACTGCTCTCTAGTTGACACAAAACAATACAGTACTGTCAACACTATATTGATAAGCAATAAAAATTTGCATTAAAAAAATATTGTAATTTCAAATAAACGCACCAACTCGGCCACAGTAATTTGCGAATTGGTGAATGTTCCGAGACGAGTCCAGATATTTTCTATACATTTTCTGAAAGCTTATAAAAAACTCTATAAGTGGTGTGAAAATCTAACGGGTGAAACGTGCAGGAGTAACTGAATATTGCAAATCAAGACCGCAGAAATGACTTTCGGTAGCGTATAATCGCAACAACTCGGCCACAGTAATTGGCGAATTGGTGAATGTTCCGAGACGAGTCCAGATATTTTCTATACATTTTCTGAAAGCTTATAAAAAACTCTATAATATAATATCAAATGCTAAGTTGTTAAATGCAGTGGTCGTTCACAATTATCCGAGTTGGTACGGCGGTGTATACGATAGTAAATGTATTTATACTCCCACCGGCCGACAGATCTTTGTTGTGTGTATGATTGGTAAATGCGTTTAATATATGCTTTTTGGTATTATGTGTCTACATCTATCAGTTAGAAAAAGCGTTATACTCTATAAAATATTGGTAACCGAAGGGTAACCAATATTTGTTTGTGATAAGAAGTTGGTGGACCACGAATTGGTAGCTTCACACTCGNTAATCACGATTATAAAAAAGGATATTGTTACATTGGAAATTTCCGCAACTAATGATGTTGTCTATTTCACTGTAAAAAACTAAAACAGGATAACCTCTTTTGAGGTTATGTATTATCCTAAATTTTTCTAATACATTAATTCTAAACATATCAGGGTATTTGCATATATTCCGATAATTTCGAGATTCGCTTTCGACTAAAAGTTCAATAGTAGGTTCTGGTAGAAAATCGAATGGTACAAAAGGATTTTGTGGCATGATAACTAAAATAAAAAATAATAACTTTATTTAGAAATAAAAATATCTAGACTTATTTACCGTTATTAAATAATTATGATAAAACGAATTTTTATTTATAGAAAAATAACTTTTTACGCCAAATAAATTATTGGTAAAAAAATTAAATTTTACTCTTGGTTAATAATCAACTTATAATATTAAAATAACAATTTAAAGAACTTACATTATTTATATATTCCTCGAAATGCAATTGATGCAACAAGTATTTGTTACAGTATAAGTTTTCCGTTCGTCGAAATGCAATTGAAACAGCAAGTAATCGCTAGTGGATATAAAATCTGAAATAATTAGCATTTTATTATAATATTCTTTGTAAATTAAGACAATAAAATGTTATAATATAAATTTATATAATATGAATTCCAATAAATATGCAAAGATAAAAAACATTTGAGTTCAATTAATTTGATAATATGAAATTTTATTTTTTAAAATCTATTGACATTAAAAATAGTATATATAATTACAATAATTAATTTTATACTTACAGTTTAATTTTTTATCAAACGAAAAATGTAACTACAACAAATTTCTTTGCAAAAAATCTGATTGTTAAAACAAACTACTGCGCTCTTATAATTCTTTCGAATGAATAAACAGATCCAAGACTTTATATACTTGCATTGATTAAAAAAATGCAATGAAATTTAATTTATGATATGTTCTTCTGTGTTAATGATGAAAATGACAGTTGATCGTCTAATTACTTTTGAAATAGATAATATATTACATTTATGTCTCGTTTTCGCGCATGTTAAGTTCCATGGAATTTGTATTTAAACATATGCAGTGTTGTGATAATTAAATAAATTTAACACATTAAATTATATACAATATGCTGTATTGTTATTAGTAAACTCGATATTGTTTATTATATCATAATTTAAATTATAGTAATTAACAGTGGATAGTAAACATATAGGGATAATGATATATGGAGAGAGGAGGGTTAATACACTCTCAGCACATCATCCTCATCTATCCTTGTTTGTGTAAAAAGTACTTGAAAAATGTAACATTTCACACTAAGTGTAAAATGTAAAATTGGATCAGTATCGACCTTAATCGTATAATTTTGGATTGTGTTAAACGATTATTTATATATAATATTTATTATATATAAATTCAGTTCATTATTAACCGTCGACTTTCCAATTCAACCGACTTATCATGCAATATTTCATATTAATTAAATTAAATTTAACTATAAATTTATTATTTATTTTTTAATTAGTACAGTTTTATTTTTTTAATAAAATGTATTTATTTAAGAATGTTTTTTGCTAAACATCTCATAATAAGAAAACTGGAACAGTCATTATTATTATATATATATTGTTGACAAAAAAATACTGATTTATTGTTCACTAAACGAATAATGGTCAAACGCAGTTCATTAACTCATATATTAACGTTTAACATTCGATAAAAACGACAGCGTCGTCGTCATCATGCATAAGCCATCTGTTGTATTCATCTCAAATACGATAGTATAAAAATATATATAGTCATCTATAAAGCCATCTGGTACCATGTCTGTTTTGAACAAATGATTGTTTTTTTACAAATTAGGTAAAATAAACATTCTTACGTAGTTTTTATCTAAATATGTGCATGTCGTATATCAAAATAGCGGATTCGACATTTAAAATTCGCACTTTTCACCGTTACAGTGTAGCGTACCTGGAAAATGCATTTTTTTTTTTTCATAAAAAAAACTTACATTTCATATATTCTATATGACCATCCACCGCATCATAATGCAAAGTTTGGATTCCAAACAAATAAATAAATAATAAATATATTCAGTTTTTATTTAACAAATTACCCAATTTCAACATTTTACGTACAATTTTTATCTAAAATGAAAATAATTGGCGATACTGTACGGTTAATTTTGATTTATCATATTCGATATATCGCGCACCTTAGGAATAAGCTTATCACTACCTCGACATGCGTACATCGTATTTTTATCGCGCTAAAGATACAAACGTTGCGATTCACACCTCCGACCGACACCGTCATCAGGGCGGTTACACGACTACGGCTTATACCCCGTCGACGACGACGTTATGTTGTTTCCGTTATCGATAAAATATATCCGCACATTAAATACATTCTATGTAGTAAATCGATAGTGATAATAAGTTCTTGATGACTGTTTACCAACTTGACTTTTGGCCAAAATGAATCGTCTGGATCCAGACCAATGTATACGCGAGACATTTGTGAAATGCTATATATTGATGAATCGATCAAGTCGTTGATTTTATTGAATTTACACCTTGGTGTAGCCATTGTGATTAAAGTCTCAAGGTCCAATAGGCGTTACTATCGCTGCGATTCGCATTCATCGTTTTTTCAATTGTTTCAATTGAATCCAAAAGTTCGTAATATATTCGCTTCACAACTGAGCATGCACATTCAGGATTGTCCGAATTTTTTCCCACATTCGATAATTCACAACCCTTGTAGTGTAAAAAGTCTCCACCGGTATCGTTGGCTTTATCTCTTAGACGTTCCGCAAAATATTGCAAATCTCGATAATTTTTCAATGATTTACTGAATGGTTTAAAAACTCTATCTGTAAGTTCGTTTTCAACAAGAAAAATCAATTTATTCGATATATTACTGAAATAATCCATCTTACACGCACAATAGATTAACAAATACTGAGAACCGATTAGTAGTCAACAGACAATGTTGCTGCTGCACGACACCAAACTTTCCAAACATCTGTTAGACATTGGAATCTCGATGGAGAATGAGGTGTATTTTATGGGTTACACGACTACGGCTTATATCCCGTCGACGACGACGACGGCGGCGGGGGTTGCGATGGCGCGTCGACGGCGTTGACACAATATAATGCGCGACCGTTTGACGTACAAGTCTGGGGGGAGGGTGTAGGCAGGGACAGAGTCTTTAACATTATTGTATGTGACGTGTTGACCTTAAGGGCGATTATATTACGTAACACCTGTGATGCTCCTGATTGAGGGGCACGCGTTGCTGCATACGTCACACCGACAACGACGTAACGCCGAGTCAGCTGACCACCTACCCTCCGCCAACCCACATTATTATCGCAATTTTAACAATAACACACTTGATTTACAACTTTAACAATTACGATTGACCTTAATTAACCATTTAATTACCCATTAACACTCTTAATTTATTACTTTTTGATGACGTATGACACTAATTACCATGGCGGCATCCTTTGATCCCCAGAACCCGCTATTTAGATACNAAAAAAAAAAAAAAAAAACGAGGTCATTGTTTACACACTCCAAGGATACTCGCCTATATATTACTATGGTTCGAAAGATTTACACCCTGTATAGAATATGGATTTAGTTTTTATTTGTCGAACGTACCATTATATGAATGTCCGTATTGGTTGGGTTCCTNACAATATAATGCGCGACCGTTTGACGTACAAGTCTGGGGGGAGGGTGTAGGCAGGGACAGAGTCTTTAACATTATTGTATGTGACGTGTTGACCTTAAGGGCGATTATATTACGTAACACCTGTGATGCTCCTGATTGAGGGGCACGCGTTGCTGCATACGTCACACCGACAACGACGTAACGCCGAGTCAGCTGACCACCTACCCTCCGCCAAACCA
The DNA here is from genome assembly GCF_025091365.1 of Daktulosphaira vitifoliae. Classification (NCBI taxonomy): domain Eukaryota; kingdom Metazoa; phylum Arthropoda; class Insecta; order Hemiptera; family Phylloxeridae; genus Daktulosphaira; species Daktulosphaira vitifoliae. The sequence continues at coordinate 46,626,036 of NW_026099573.1, forward strand.
CATTATTATCGCAATTTTAACAATAACACACTTGATTTACAACTTTAACAATTACGATTGACCTTAATTAACCATTTAATTACCCATTATCACTCTTAATTTATTACTTTTTGATGACGTATGACACTAATTACCATGGCGGCATCCTTTGATCCCTAGAACCCGCTATTTACTTACTACTTATATATATATATATATATATACAGGGTGTAAATCTTTCGAACCATAGTAATATATAGGCGAGTATCCTTGGAGTGTGTAAACAATGACCTCGTTTTTTTTTTTTTTTTTTTCCCAAAATTGGGGAAGTTTTGGAATAACCCCCCGGGATTTCCCCAAAAATAAAAATAAATCATACCACGATATTTCCCGCAAAATTCTCGTACAAATTGAGGGGTCACTCGATTTTGTCCAAAAAATTGGCCATTTCCCCTCATTTCCGCCCCTAAAATTGGATGAATCGAAATTTTAGTGTTACATATCAATTTGTACTAGAATTTTGCAAGAAATATCATAGTATTATTTATTTTTAATTTTTATGGTTTTTTCATGCTGAAAATTCGGGAAATCCACAAATTAATAGGTTTTATTGTTTTTTTTTTAATTATTACTTGTACTTTCAGTGATAATAATGGTAAGATATCAAATCAAAATAATTTTAATTATTTTAAACATTTTTTCTTTATTTTTTGTAATTACTTACAATTAACTTTCCGACCTTAAGTCATAATTAAAATTTTTGGAAATAATTCAAAAGTAAACTTAATTGATCGAACCATAATTGCCTATTTAATACGAAAAATTAACTCTAAAAATAGACTTTTACCAATATTCCATGATGTACCAAATAAGACTGTAAGTTACATAACAATGATATTTGTATTACACTATCTAAATTAACATTTGTTATCTTTGTCATTAGGACATACCTTGCCTTTAAGCAAGACAACTTTTTTTTACAAGTTGCGTGCGTTTTGTTTTATTTTAAAAAGTTTTTTATTTAATTAAGGTATTTAATTTTAAATAAAATAATGTTTACCAATTCAGAATACACCGATATGATTTTACTTGTAGGTAAGTAATTTTTGAATGAACTATTTTTTCAAGATCATTTATTATTTAAAATGACTATTAGGAGAAACAGGCAACGGATACCGTGCAAGTATTAGATGGGCAGAGCTGTATCCCAACCGTCGGCAACCACATTATCAAACTTTCGATGATGTTGTTCGTCGATCTCGAGAAACAGGTCTTACTATCATTATTTTATTAATTTTAGCAGATCAATTAAAATTTAGTTCGATTTAAAAATTTAATTCTTAAATTAATTAAATTTGCTATCAAACACTAAAGGCGTTGTGTGGCAGCGTTCCAAATTGTAGGATACAAAGCATGAAGATCTGGGTTCGAATCCCACAAATTTTTTTCATAATTTTTTTTCGATAAACCTTAAGTAATTAGATTAGAGTAACTAGAATCAATTTTTAATTAAATAAAAGTAGTAAAAAAGTTCAAAAAATGTACGTTTTTTTATTCTGAAGGTATTTTACAACCATTTGGTCATCGATCGGGAGGTAATCGGTCAACTTTAGATGTTCGCACAGAAGAAACTATTTTAGAACAAGTTCAAAATGATCCAGAAACAAGTACGCGAAAAATTGGTGCGGAGATTAATATCAATCACATGAGTGTCTGGAAAGTCTTAAATAGTAATAAATTGTATCCATTTCATCGGCAAAAAGTACAGGAGTTGTTACCTAGGGATTTTCCATTAAGGTTAAAAAATAACTTTTCTGTTCAGGCAATAAATTTTAATTAATATTTTTTATCATTAGATTGAATTTTTCACGTGAAATGTTAAGCCGTATGACAGTTGATACAAGTTTTTTAAACAAAATTTTATTCACGGATGAAGCTTCTTTTACCAAAGATGGCACTATAAATTTGCATAACTTGCACCACTGGTCTGAAGCAAATCCACACGTTACACGAATTACAGGATCACAATACAAATTTTCGGTTAATATTTGGTGTGGTATTGTTGATAATTATTTGGTTGGACCTTTTGTTTTACCCGATAGGTTAAATGGCCAAGCTTACCTGAACTTTTTAAGGAATAATTTGCCAAATTTATTGGAAGATGTGCCTAATGAAATCCAAGAGACAATGTGGTTTATGATGGATGGTGCCCCCCCTCATCATACTAATGCTGTTAGAGAACAATTATTTTTTATGTTTCCTGAGGGTATCATAGGCAGGCAAGCAGGTAATCGAGCCCATTACAGACCCAATATCGTATGGCCACCACGAAGCCCTGATTTAACACCTTGCGATTTTTTTTTATGGGGTTATTTGAAAGAAAAAGTTTATTGTAATGAGGTTAGTTCAAAGGAAGAATTGATAGCCAGAATTTTTGAAGCTTGTAGGAGTATCAATGGAATCTCAGACATTTATGAAAAAATAAGATATTCAATGAAAAAACGGCTCCAATTATGTGTCCAAAAACAAGGAGGGCACATTGAACAATATTTAAAAACCTCAAATAGCGAATTATTATTGTAAATAGTTAAAAGAAATAAAGAAAAAATGTTTAAAATAATTAAAATTATTTTGATTTGATATCTTACCATTATTATCACTGAAAGTACAAGTAATAATTAAAAAAAAAACAATAAAACCTATTAATTTGTGGATTTCCCGAATTTTCAGCATGAAAAAACCATAAAAATTAAAAATAAATAATACTATGATATTTCTTGCAAAATTCTAGTACAAATTGATATGTAACACTAAAATTTCGATTCATCCAATTTTAGGGGCGGAAATGAGGGGAAATGGCCAATTTTTTGGACAAAATCGAGTGACCCCTCAATTTGTACGAGAATTTTGCGGGAAATATCGTGGTATGATTTATTTTTATTTTTGGGGAAATCCCGGGGGGTTATTCCAAAACTTCCCCAATTTTGGGAAAAAAAAAAAAAAAAAAACGAGGTCATTGTTTACACACTCCAAGGATACTCGCCTATATATTACTATGGTTCGAAAGATTTACACCCTGTATAGAATATGGATTTAGTTTTTATTTGTCGAACGTACCATTATATGAATGTCCGTATTGGTTGGGTTCCTGTTGCGCTGCGCTACAGTGTCGGTGTGATCGGGCTCTACGGGGCTACGAAACGTCGGCACGAGCGCAGTTTCCCTAGCTCGGGGAATCGGGCGCGAACTCAGGTTGCGGATAGAATAACGGCCTGCAGATATGCAGGCTAACCGTGAAATAAGCAATCTATTAATTTGGACTGACGAATAAGCGGTCGCGGACAGCGAGCCGCCCAAACGCTTGTTACCCTGTAGATATACAGGGTAGCCGTGAAATAAGCCTTTATTGACGAATAAGCGGTAGCGTTTGGGTGAGAATGGAGCAACATAGACCACGCAACCAGTGAGCTAGCCACTCACTGGCCGAAGGGACCGGCTATGAGGGCAGCCCCCTCACAAAATTATTTTATATGAATAATGGGAAACAATGATATAACGGTTACTGAATCAGGGGTATCGGATGGTGGGGGGTGTACCCACCAGGTGTCGTTCGGATCAATCGAATACGCGTCAAATGCAGGAGTGTTGAGGCAGGCTCCTGAAGCCAACCACGGGGTTGGTACTGCGACTGCAGCGAGTGGTGGCGACCAAGCCACTCCCTCCGGTGAAACAGCCGACTGGAATCTTGGATAACTCGGACACTGGACTGGAAAATTTGAATGCGGCCACACCTTTGGATGCTCCAGCTAAGCCCTCCATAATGGAGAGGCTGCTGAGTTCGTCCAGGGTGGGGTCGGGCAACTCGGCACCATCGGGTTCCACACCCGTTGGATTCATAGTGGATGAATCGCTAGGGGAAGAGGACGCTCTTCGTGGTAAGAGAAAGGAGGTGTCTCCAGCCACGGAGGGACACCCCTCCGGATGCTCCAATTCCATTAATGGACGCACCGGAAATGAAGAGAAGGAAATGCGGGGAGATCGTGGCTGCCGACCTGTTCCATGAAGACGGCACGCCACGGTCGAAGCTCGACCGGGCCAGTTCCAGGTCTGTCCTTACGGCCGGACTGGAACTTGCGGTTTTCCAGGCAAAAATACTGGAAAACACAATGGCGGTCGTGCCCCCGCACGACCACGTCGCGTCAGCGTGCAGGGCTCTCATTCGGAGCGTTCGGTCGCTGTACGACCTCGAGCTGATCCGCACACATGAGTAGGACCTCCCGACCGTCGAGGCTTCGATGCAGACGGAGCCCCAGAAGGTTGCGGGTGGCGAAGGGTCAGGTTCTGACGAACGTGGGCCGGAGAGTGCGGCTGACGATCCTCCTGCCTCTATTCCCCAGGCGACATTATTACTTTATATCTTTCTTTATTACTTTTATATTTCTTATTTTTATCTTAAATTGCTTTTAATTTAGAATATTTTATTTTTTTGAAATCCTACTGTTGTCCGACAATACAGTGTCTCGCCCGGGTTGGCAACCGTTTCTTTTCAATGCGCTATGAAAGTTACAAATTTTTCGTTGCGGCCAATTAGTTTGATTTTTTTTTTATATTTGTAACCTTTCAAACTAAGAATAAAATTTATTTTTGGTGTACAATAGATAAATATTTTGTAAAAGAAGATTTTATATATACCTATATTTATATTATATATTATTTAGTTAAAAATTTTCATATTAGATTTATAAAACAAAATAAAATAAAATTTTATTTATTTTTGTATTAATTAAAATATATAGTTACTATGTGAATATATTTAATATAATATTTATTGATATATTACATAAAATTTTAAAAATGTCATATTTCCACCTTTTATTTCAACTTAAATTAAAGTTGCTAAATCTTACATCTTTTTTTACATTGTAAGGTGCATAAACATGATTCCATACATTTCAATTCGCCATAATAACTTATAAGCGTGTACCAAGAGTATAACATAGTAGCTGAAATAAAACAATAACAACATTAAAAATAGATATTTAAAAATTTTTATTACGTTTTAATTGTAAATTTAAAACGTTCAAAAACAATAAAATTTTAAATGAAAACTAACTAATTTAATAAGCTACTAGTTAAAACAACATTAGGTAAAGTAAAACCAGAAAAAAAAATGTAAAAAAACGGTAGCACAGTGGGGTGGCGGCACAGTGGGATCGTGGCATAGTTGGGTCCAGTATAGATTTAATCTGACAGTGATTAAAATCACTATCATAAGAAACGCTTCGATGCAAATCAGTAGATAGTGTTTAATTCTAAGAAATTGGTGGATAATTACAAAAGCTACATTATCTGCTAGTTTCTTATTAATACCCTGATTAAGATAAAGTATGTCGAATGAAAAAGGGATTATTAAAAAATATTATTTCTCATAAAAAAATTGTGTTGATTCGTACACTTTTCAATGAGTTATAGCATTATAAAGTTAAAAATGTAACCAACCCAACCCAACATCAACTCCTATTTCCTTAATTATATCCAGATTAGTAATTATTTTAATTATATATTATATAATTTTTATAATTAATTATTTTCAAATTATTATTGATTTTTAATATGTTAAAAGTAATCATTTTGAACCTACTTCTTTTTGTTCTTTAAAGTGAAAGTTTTAATAAAAAAAAAATGAATTTATTACCATAACTTTTAACTCAACTTGCAAGTTTGAAATAGATATTATTAAATAGAAAAAAATGAAATTGGTAGATTATTTCAAAAACAACAATAACACTTATTCCCTTAATTTTACCCCGATTTATAACTATAATATATGAATACATAATAATTACAGTAATTAAATTGAGTATGAAAGTGGTATTCAATAATATAATATTGTAATTTTTACGGAGATATTATAAAAATAAAAAGGAGTTGTATATTCATATACTTTTAATGCGTATACAAATTTAAAGGAATTTATGCAATACTTTTTAATAAAAAAATTTTGTTACTTATGAATAAATACACTAAACAAAAGGAACTTTCATCAGAAAAAAAATATACTTTTCTAAATAAACTTTTCGTGATGTTTTCAAATGTGCAATTAAACTTTTTCTATTACTTCTAAGTTTTAATATTATTACTTATTATTAAAAGATAAGTATTTACATATAAAAAAACGGTAGCACAGTGGGGTCGCGGCATAGTGGAGACGTTGCATAGTTGGGTTCAGTATAGATTTAATCTGACAGTGATTAAAATCACTATCATAAGAAACGCTTCGATGCAAATCTGTAGATGGTGTTTAATTTTAAAAAATTGATGAATAATTACAAAAGCAACATCAACTTTNATCACTGTCAGATATCATTATACTTGATCCAACTATGCCACGTCACCACTGTGCCGCGACCCCCCTGTGCTGGGTTTTTTTATTTTTTAAATTAATTGTTTTCAAATTATTATTGATTTTGATTTTTATATGTTAAAAGTAATAACTTTGAACCTACTTTTTATTGTCCTTTAAAGTGAAAGTTTTATTAAAAAAAAAAATGAATTTATTACCATAACAAGTAGCTCAATTTGCAAGTTTGAAATTGACATGATTAAATACATAAAAATGAAATTGAGATTAATATGCTGTCAGCAAATTTTATAATTACTATTTACAGTATATTTATCAGAAAAGTTAGATTTTTTTACATTTTTATCGTAATAGATCACTTAAATAAAAATCATAGTAATCATTTCTAATTAACTTTTGGCGTTTAAAAAGGTTCTACAAAGGAAATACTCAGAATTTAATTAATTTTAATGATTATATATCTAAAAAAACCAATAAAAAAAAAGTTAATCAATTAAGCCTATTATAAAAAAATAAGGCAGTGTATTGCCCTTATAAGATATTTTAAAATAAAATAAAATACAAAACCCAGGATTAACACAAAAATAGCATATTATTGAATACGGTAGCCATTTGGGCATAGATGATAGTTCGTCAGGACAAATTTTTTTTTTAATTTTATAGTACATGACATAAGCTTTAATTTGACATATGTTTAAAGGACGCAGTATTTCCGGAACACTTTCAAAAGTTAAGTTGAAAAAGCTCTATGTTTTATACAATGTTTCAAATTTTGAACGCCCCCTATATAAGGGGAAGTTGTCCAATTTTAATAAAAAGTATGTCAAATGAAAAATGTATTTATAAAAAAAAAAATGTGCTGATAATTACATTTTTCGAAAAGTTATACCATTTTTAAGTTGAAAATATAAAATTGAAAATCGAAAATTTTAACACAAAAATAGCGTTTTTAACACGCTTATATTAGTTTCACATGTATGTTGTTTGTTGTTTGTTGTAAGTTTGTAACTCCACGCGGCACGTGTTATTATGTCGCTTATCCCGTCGTTTATGACCTTGAGACTAGACTGTCGTAACGCATTCACCCCACCCCGCTTACCAGTCGGCGACAACACTATTTTCCTGTATAATTTTACTTTTGATTTTCGTACCCGTATACGCGTGCGTGTTATCAATTATATATATTTAGAACAAATTTTTATTGTGATTGACACGGCCACACGTCTTTTCGTTATACACGATGCCCCACGATTCGTCCCACCTTTAACAACCGTCGCCCTACTAAGAGTATTTGACTGACCAACACCACGCGTTTTACGCTGCGGTGCAAAGTCCAGCAAATGTCGCACGCCCGACGACGTTCCGCCGCAATTGATACCGTAGTCTTCTTCACGTTGTCAAAGTGACAACGTTCACGAATCGATCCGCACTCGCGCACCGTCGTCATCTACGCTGCTAACTTTTTGACGGCCGAGGATTACACCGGATATCACATCGTCGACGCCAGCGAAAGTGCCGCGATATTATGCGGAGATTATATATTCTTACCATCGTCGCTAATATTAATATATATTTATATATACGTATATGTTAATATTCATTTATATATCCTTACAGACGACGCTGCTGCTGCCGTATATACCTCGTGTATAACGTTCCCCCCGCTACGCCCGCCCACAAAACACGGCTATACCTCGTGCATGATACGTTTACGTACATAAGTCGCTTTACATGTATATATATATATTCTAATTACTATTAAAATTTATATATTAATACGCTTTATTCTCATTAAGAGATAAATAGGGTATTTATTCCGATTACAAAGGATGATTCCTGTATCGTCATTTTTCGTCACTACTTCCACGTTGCACGCCTACTGCTTTCCTTGGATGTGGTAGCCGTTTCTCAGACTCCCTCTCTGGAATCGAACCCTGATTCCCCTTTACCCTTTACAATCATGATATTGATAGTAACTACTATTATAACATGAAACTAAAAAGTGAAAAATAAATATAGTTTAAAAAAAAACTAAAAAAACACGCTTTTAAAGCACATCGAACTAAAAAGTTAAAAATAATTATTTTAAGCTTATTTTAAAAATTATTTTAAACTTTTTAGTTCGATGTGCTTTAAAAGAGTGTTTTTTTAGTTTTTTTTAAACTATATTTTTTTAACTACGGCAGCCGTTTACATGCAGAAGATAAAGTGTCGGGACAAATTTTTTTTTTTCATTTTATAGTACATGACATAAGCTTTAATTTGACATATGTTTAAAGGACGCAGTATTTCCGGAACATTTTCAAAAATTAAGTTGAAAAAGTTAGTTTTTGTAAAAAAGTTGCTATTTTAAATCCCCCCCAATGACCAGGTTAAGTGTTAGATTTTCATAAAAATGATATCAAATGAAAGGGAAATATCTAAGGTTTTAGTATTAAAAAAAATTATGTTCATTTTAACACAAATCAATTTCTCTTAAATTATTCATTTTTTTTTGGCAATTTTTACGATAGTTACATGTATTTCCATTTATCTGTTATAAAATATTTTTTATTTTCATACGTTATATCTTATAGGAGTGTCAACTTTATTTATTTAGATTGATAACAAATTTTGGAACAGTATTTCAGAGGTTATTAACATTTGAATACCTATGGGTAAGGAGTGAAGTCGAAAAATTTTAATGATATNACATGCTTTCATAACATATGAAACTAAAAAGTAAAAAATAAATATAGTTTAAAAAAACTAAAAAACACGCTTTTAAAGCACATCGAACTAAAAAGTTAAAAATAATTTTTAAAATTAACTTAAAACAATAATGAACGAAAAATACTAGTATTATTGTGAAAAAAAACGTCAGGCGCTCAATATACAAAAAGTATGGCATAAAGCACCCACGTTTTTTGTCACAATAATACTAGTATTTTTCGTTCATTATTGTTTTAAGTTAATTTTAAAAATTATTTTTAACTATTTTGTTCGATGTGCTTGAAAAGCGTGTTTTTTAGTTTTTAGTAACGGGAAATCAGGATTCGATTCCGGAGAGGGAGTCTGAGNTATTATCAAAATTTTTACATAAATTATTAACTGGTGATATTGATTGTCCAGAGCTGTTGTCTTTGATTAATTTTAAGATAAACAACCTTAATACTAGAAACCCTTTGCCATTTTACCCAATTTTCTCAAATAAAAATTATATTTTAAATTCTCCCCATAATATTTTAATGAACGCAGGTAATACTTATATATTCGATTTTGTTTAATCTTTATTGTCAATAATTTATCTTTAATTTGTAATTATTTCATTATGTATTTGTTTAAGTTAGATAATAGAAGTTAAGTTAATCTATATTTGACAACAAACAATGTAAACAATATTATGTATACAAATTCACGCAATGTAATAGGACACAGTCCGTATATATTTGTAAATAAATAAATAAATAAATAAATAAATATTAATATTAGCGACGATGGTAAGAATATATAATCTTCGCATAATATCGCGGCACTGTCGCTGGCGTCGACGAAGCGATATCCGGCGTGATCCTCGGGCGTCAAAAGGTTAGCAGCGTAGATGACAACAGAGCGCGAGTGCGGATCGGTTTGTTGACGTTGTCACTTAGACAACGAGAAGAAGACTACGGTATCATTAACGGCGGGACGTAGTCGGCCGTGCGGCACTTGCTGGACTTTGCACCGCGTCATAAAACTGAATATACGAAAAATATGGCACAAAGCGCCCACGCTTTTTTGACAATAATACTAGTATTTTTCGTTTATTATTGTTTTAAGCTTATTTTAAAAATTATTTTTAACTTTTTAGTCGATGTGCTTTAAAAGCGTGTTTTTTTAGTTTTTTTAAACTATATTTATTTTTTACTTTTTAGTTTCATATGTTATGAAAGCATGTTTTTTTTATTTTTTTTTAACTATACTTTTTTCACATAAATAGCTCGGTATGTATGTTTTTGGTTAAAATATTGTTAAGCACAGAGGCACTAAATATTATAGTGCGTACCCGAACCGGCTAAAAGCACTTAATACCGATCAGACTGTGTTGTGTATTGAGGTATAACTGTTTTTTATGGGTTGGCGGTGCGCTAGGGAAATTCTACACGTGTGGCATATATATATAATAATGAAACTTAAGAACGGAAATGTATCACACACGAGGTAAAGCCGTATTTTATGGGCCTAGGATTTGTCCCGTATCATCATTTTTCGTCACTACCTCCACATGCCGGGAGTGGGTAATTTGCGTGACTACAGCTTTCCATGGAGTGGTAGTCGTTTCTCAGACTCCCTGACCGGAATCGAACCCTGATTCCCTGTTACCCGTTACCCGTTACAACGTATGTAATAATACAAACGGTTTTATGGGACCCGGTTGTTAAATGATATATCGAACGCGTTGATATAGAATGTATTGTATACTACATGTCTATTACTGTCTATTGTTGCAATTTTATGTGTATCAGCGGCGACGCCTCACGCGCAATAAAGATTGTATAGAGAAACAACTGGTGAATCTACTTGTTTTATATTAAAAAAAAATAATGAACGAAGTGGAAATCTACAATTGTTGCGCTATTGACAATTTATTATAACCGGGTGGAGAATTCACTGCTGTCGGACTGTGTGATTGAAGTAACTCGGAGAAGAGGGAATATGATGGAAACCTAGCTGGTTTATTTGAAAAATAAAATTAAAAGAAACTAATATAAGCGTATTAAAATCAAGTTAGCAAATGGTCTTCTTACCTTGATCCAATGTAAGACCGGTTAAAAACCATACTGGGGAAACAGTTGACACTACTTACGTCATAAAAATGTGGTCGACACTGGTTTTGAGGATAGAGACCCGTGGGCTGTTTATTAATGAGCAACAACAGGTTATTTCCGCGACCGGCTTAGTTGTAGGCCGCCCTGGAACTACCGTTAGGTATTACTTCAGGGCAGCCCACGCCGTCTCTAAAATTCACACCACCCCGTTAAAAGCGAAGGGGGCACAAATAACTCACGAAACAAAAACATAAAAACATAAAACACGAATACCTAAGGCGCCGGCCTAAACCAGCGCCTTAGGTCCTCCTGTACCGGGCGGCGCGGCTGCCTCTGTCTCAGGCGTTCAGCTTTTTCCTTCTTTTTCAAGACGGACTCGGCGAACGCCTGGACGAGCCTCCACGCCTCCCGGCTCCTCAACATCAGGTCCACCATGGACCCGACTCGGAGCGTGGACCCCAGACGGGACTCCAAAGAGTCCCGCTCCTGGGCCCACGCCTCGCACCGGAAGAGGGTGTGCAAAGCGCTATCAGCCTCTCCCGGGCGATCCGAACAGTGGTCGCACGTCGGCGCGGCTGCTTTACGAATACGGTGTAAGTACTCGTTAAAGCAGCCGTGGCCGGACATCACTTGGGTGAGACGATAAGTCATCTCACCGTGAGTCCGGTCCACCCACCTGTCCAGCCGATCGGGTCCTATGAGGGACCTGGTCCACTCGCCTCTCGTTTCCTCCGAGAGGCGAGTCCGCCACCGGAACATGGTCATCCGCCTGAGCGCTAGCCGGTCCTCGGGTTCGAGGGACCGGTTTCGCTCTCGGCGGAGCTCATGCCCGGCGGCGCGTTCCTCGGCGAGCAGGTCGGCGGGCGGCAGTGACGACAGGATACCCGCCGCCACTCCGGACACCGTTCGGTACGCCGAAACAGTCCGGATCGCCGCCCGCCTCTGCACCCTGAGCAGGGCTTCACGGTTTTTGGACGAATACTCAAGAGTATCCGCCCAAACCGGGGACCCGTACAGGAGGACCGAGTGTACGACGCTGACTAAAAGTCTGCGCCGCATCTCTCTCGGCCCTCCCAGATTGGGCATGATTCCCGCCAGGCAATTCATGACTTTCTGGGCCCGCTGTGCCGCACGAGTAATGTGCGGCCTGAACTTCAGACGTTTGTCTATGACAAGGCCCAGATAAGTCATGGAGTCCTTAAGCGGGATCTCCACCCCCAGCACGGCGAGTCGTGGAGGAGTGAACTTGTACCTGCCCGTGAACAAGACCGCTTCGGTCTTGTCCAGGGCAAGGCTAAGTCCACTCCCCTCCTGCTGGATCCAGGCGGAGACTGCGCTGAGCGCGCAGTTTGCCCGGGATCCAGCCTCCTCGGCCGAGACGCCTTCCGCCACCACCAGCATGTCGTCCGCGTAGCAGACGACACGCACGTGCGGTGGTAGCGGAACGCGGAGAAACATCTTAATCCGGTAATCTTAAAATGCACCACTAAATTAATAAAATGAGCAATTTAAGTTCGTTCATCTTACAAGATGTACAATTTAACTTATTGCATATTCAAAAGTTAAACAAATTTCTCTTTATGTTCTTATATTTAATATACTAAATTAAAAATTTAATATGACATTGTCTTGTGCCAACGTAATATATGAAATTTTTTTTTTCAAATTTCAAGCTCTTCTTATTTTAATAAAAAATTAAATAAAAACATACTAGTAAAAAGTGTAACAAAACCTAATGATCTAACGACGTCACTATTTTTACTAGAAGATTTATTTAATGGATTTGATTTTTTTGAAGTTGATTTTTTATTGAAATTTGTGGTTTTCTCACTCGTAGAGCCTGTTGTAGAGAAATATTTTACTGATTGAAAATTATTTATGACTACCTCATTTATATCATGTTCATTTGATGTTTCTTTATTAAAATTTTTACTTTCTGACTATATTTGCAAAAATAAATGTAAATGTTAACATACCAAGTCATATTGCAATGTGTAAATAAGAGGGCCCTATCTCAAAAAAGGCGTTTTGTTGATCTAAACATATTTAACTTTTAAAAATTTCAAAGTCATATAGTGTTTTACTTTTTTCTAAGCATTTATATAGATTCTAAAAGTCAAGTTATATTTAATTATCATGTATATTGTTTTTTTCCATATGACATATTATTAAAAGGTGAAAAATGTAAATTAGTAACCTTCTCAGAATTTTGATTTTAATTTTTTGCCAAAGAATATTGTATTATACTTACAACATTTTCTTCAAAACCATTTTTTGAGTCGACAATAAGGCTATTTTTATTGTGGTCTGTTTCAGTTGTATTTTTTAATCCACCATCATCTTTTCCAGAAACATTAAGAGGTCCTCCCTGGTGTCCAGTATCAGATTTTTTTTCTAGTTCACCATCTTCTTCTCCAGACTTCTCAGATGCATCTCCTTGGGAACCAGTATCAGGATTTTTTTCTGTTTTACTGTCAGCTTCAGAACTTTCAGGAGCTCCTACTTGGGGTTCAGTAACAGAATTTTTTTCTGTTTTACTGTCAGCTTCAGAACTTTCAGGAGCTCCTCCTTGGGATCCAGTATTGGGTTTCTTTTCTGATATACTATCAGTTCCATTATGTTTATCAGGTGTGCTACTCTCTGTAGATCCACTTTCTTCCTTACTAGTAATTTTTGAATCACCACCATTTCCTTTTGATTTGTTTGTACCTACATTACTACACAACCACATTGTTGGGGGACATCTTGATCCATCTGATAGACAAGCTAAACTTTTTATTTTAATTTTTACATTTAAACAACTAAAAATGAACTAAAATTATATTTGGAAATTTTTAAACGCCCCTATATATGAGGAAATTGTCCAATTTTAATAAAAAGTATGTCAAATGAAAGATGTACTTATAATGTATTTAGAAAAAAAAATTTGTGCTGGTAATTACATTTTTCGAAAAGTTATAGCACTTTTAAGTTGAAAATTTTAACACTAAATTAGCGTTTTTTTAACTACGGCAGCCCTTTCCATGCAGAAGTTAGTGTCGGGACAAATTTTTTTTTTTCATTTTATAGTACATAAAATAATCTTTAATTTGATATATGTTTAAAAGACGCAGTATTTCCAGAACATTTTCAAAAATTAAGTTGAAAAAGTTGCTATTTTAAATCCCTCCCAATGATCAGGTTAAGTGTTAGATTTTCAAAAAAATGATATCAAATGAAAGGGAAATATCTAAGGTTTTAGTATAAAAAAAAATTATGTTGATTTGTTTATTTTTGAAAGAGTTATGGAAGTTTTAAGAAAAAAAAGTGAAAAATATGACAAAATTTACCGATTTTTAAATTTGTAATTTTTTGGGGGATTTCCCCCATTTGCGGGGAACGAGGGAAAATTTTTCAATTTTTAAGGGTAATGTCTTCGATTAGATACTATTTGTGATCTTTTGACATATTTTTCATCAAAATCGGTTCAGTGAGAGCTGAGATTCAGCGTATACAGACACAAAAAAAAAAAATATGTCATAGTAGAATTAATACCTTCTCAGCTTCACATCGAAGCTAAAAAAGATAGAAGGATGTTATTAAGGTTTGGTTAAGATGAGCAAGCAATATGGGAGTTCGTGTCTATTTGAAATTTAATTTAAGGATTGCCGACTCTAAGTAGTTGTCATTAAGGTACGGAAAAAGAAAGAAAGAAAAATATTTTGGGATTAATTTGAAATCTTTTGTATCTAATGTTGTGTTCTACAATACTTACCAAATTTAATAAAACTAATTTTTGTCATACAGCAAACAATATTTTTAAGAAATTTTAAATTTAAATACATTAAAATAGCAATTTTATATATTAATACCCTAAATTATATGATTTAATCACAGTTATTTTACTGAGGTCACTAACATACCACTGATGTTTATTACTTATTACCTAACAGACAAGTTAAAAATTGATGTAATGATATAAAGTTGAGTCTATATTGGCAATAAATTTTTCAAACTTATAATAATTTTTATGCCTTAGATTAAATGTCTAATTTGAATTTTCTTGAAATTTTAATATATTTAAATATATAAATAATTATATTTACTTTTTATGTAATTGTAATGTAAGTACCACTAATGTGGACCAAAAAATTATGACTATCGTCCACAAAAGAAAAGAATACCAGATCATTGATTTTGAAGACTAAAATAATGTAGTACATTAACTGATTAATTATTTAAATGTACATTATATAAGTATATATTGTTTAGGTATATGTTTATCATAACTTAAATACTTAAAAAATATATATTGTTTCTTTTTAGTTACATTTACTTTTACTTTTTAATTATTAATTACTAGTGTCGCTTGTTGCTGTCATTTCAGGAAAGAAGAGAAATTCAAAGATTAATACTTTGTTAAAATGTTAAATGCCCGATACTGTACCGGACGAGATCTGTGTTAAGATAGATAACCTAGCCATGCTTTTCCTAATTGGTTGCCACCACTTTACCTATGCTAAAATATTTATTAAAAATATCCAATAAAAAGTTATGTCTGTAATTATTTGTATTTTGTATGTAATAAGTTGCTTATGATAAACATATAAATAATTTTACTTTTAATTTAAAAGTAAAAATATTTTTTTTCTATTTAAGTACATTTTTTTTTTTTACAAATTTATCCTTTAAACATTTTTATTATTCTAATTTTAATCTAGGTTTTTTTTTCATTTTTAATTATATTATTAATAGTAATTAGTACATTATAAATATTTCTTATTAACTTCAAGGAAAATTAATAACTAACATTAACGGATCCAAAATATGCAAGTAACCAAACAATCACCATACCAACTATAGTGCCAATCAGATAAATTGGTGGTTCTAAAAAAAAACAAATTGTATTAAAAATTGTACAAAGGATGAGTCACGAAGATAAGATAAATTAATAAATTTTGTTTGAGTAATCTTTATATCTTATTTATTAATTTTTTTGAATAATTCTTAGACCTTAAGTCTAAAGTTTTAACATAATATCTTTTTAATTTGTAAAAAATAAATAAACATTTAAAACATTTAAATATAATGTTTTTAAAAAAATTTAAATGAATATTTTGTAAAACAAATGTTAATAATTATAGTGGTACAAAAATCTCTCATGATTTTTTAATTGAAATTTGAGTATTTCAAAATTGGTATTTTTTTAAATAATAATTATACGTTAAGTTACTTATAAACTTAACGTATAAGTTTATAAGTATATCTTAATAATTCATTTTTTTACATTATATTAAAATTATTTTAAAATTTTAAATAAAATGTAAAAAAAAATTTAAGATAGCTATTTTATAGAGTAGATTTTAAGAAAAATTTTGGTAAAAATATTTCTAATTATATTCAGTAGTGCATTTTCTGTAGTATTTTAAAATTTGTTAAAATTTAAAATTTCATGTATTAATGTACGGTATTACACATTTTTATAATTTTTAAAATGTTATAAAACATTTTATTATAATATATAATTAAGTAGTTAAATAGTACAACCAGCACTCAATATAAAAGAAATGATCGCAGTAATTACGAAAATAGAATGGGAATTTAGTACAACAGAGGGAACAAAATTTAAAATTCCATTGGATTCTAAGAATTGTATAAGCAGGCACCTATTAGGCGCCATAAAGGAGCAATTTAATAAATAGTGAGAAAAATCACCAAGGACTTCATCCCTCATGTAAATGGCAAAAGGAAACAGAGTTCAAGTTAAATTTGTAAGCGAATGCTTGTAAAAGGTTATGATCCAGTCCGAGTCGTGGAAAGCTTGAAATTATATCGCGAGTAAGATCTAATTGATGGAACCACGGATTTTTGGAAGGGCTAGGTACGATAGACCGATGCCATCGGGCAAATCTGTTGGAGAGAGAGGACCACTTAGTGAGCCATGCTTCCATCAGAGTAGATCTAAAATAATGCAGAGTATCAGAATAAGAGAGAAGAAAGGATAACATATGAATAATGATGCGTATTTAGCCAGAAAATCAGCGAACTCGTTATCGTGGATCCCGACATGGCTAGGGACCCAATGGAAATGAACTTCTTTACCAGAGGTTAAAATTTTGTGGAGGAGTGCTCTAATTGAAAATATTATAGGGGAAGTTTGAGAATCAAAAGGGTTAGAATTAATAGTAAGAAGACAAGCCTGCGAATGAGAAAAGAGGTATCAAGAGAAACAGAAATGTAATGAAGTGTATTGACAATAGCAATGCATTCGGTAGTAAAAGAGGAAGAAAGGGGATGCAGATTGGTGGAAAAGGTGATATTAAGACTTGGTATGTAATAAGCATAGCCAGTTTTGGCTAATGAGGCAGACCCATCAGTAAAAATTATACGAGAGTAGGGGAAGTTTGTAGAAATATAGCGAGAGAATAAATTATTAATAATGATCAAAGAAAGGGATTGAAGGTTATGAGGTGAGAAGCTTAGGAAATTAGTTAGAATTTGAACGGAAGGGGTGATGATTAAGGGCAGTCAAAAATAAGAAAATGTCTATAGGACTTCTGGATATGATTAGTGAGAGAGGAAAGTGAAGAACATATAGAAGCAAGGATAGGAAGAGATTTGGGGACATAACGTCAGAGTTGGCGAACGGTTTTAAAAAGATTAAATATTGAGGGTTTGGGACAGGAAATAGATTTTAGGAGAAATTTGCTTGCTAAATGACGGCTTCTAATTTCGATAAGAAGACAACAGCATTCAATTTCGAGGCTTGGAACAGGAGTACAAGGAAAGGCGCCTAAAATTGAGCGTAAGCAATAAGCCATTACTGAATTAAGCTTATTACGCTGACGAAGGGATACAGAAGAGAAAAGAAAGGAACCGTAGTCAATTTTAGAGCGAATAATAGAAATAAAAATTAATAAAAGGGGTGGGATACTCAAGATGTCCCGGTATTACAACGGAGAAAATTAAACCAGCGCTATACAAAGGCAAAAAGGAACTGGAAATAGGAAACTATCTTAACTAGGTATCTAAGTTAAGTCCTAAGTAACAGTATTTGAGGGGGATATTAAATTACCATCTAAAGTGACTATAGTGATAGAGAGAGGTAAATGTTTTCTGGTAAAAATAATAAATTGACTCTTTTCGAGAGCTAGGGTGAAGTAAGAAGAGAGAAGGTTTTGTAAAAGTATGTACAAGGACTCGTTGAGATTAGCTACAGAGTGATTAAGTGATTTATCCGAAGAAAAACAAACAATATAATCAGCGTAAAAGAGGGAAGAGAAGCTGTGAGAGAAGAGGTCATTACTGATAGTGCTCATATACATATTGAAATGAATGGGACTAAGACAGCTCCCTTGTGGAAACCCACGAAAAGAAGAATGAGAAATAGAAACTCCGAAGGGGTGGAGAAGTGTAGCAAGCGATGATAAAAAAGTGAGGAAAAAAAATTACAAAGAGAAGTGGGTAGTTCAATAATGTTTAAGCGCTTTAAAAGAGTGAGAATATGGACTGAGTCGAATGCGCTGAAGAGGTACGAGAATGAATTGCTAAAGATAACTCTTTGGCAGTGAAGGGCATAGTTAAAGGTTGAATGGAGAGATTGAATGAATTGGGGGTAGGAAAAGATGAAGGTGTTAATTCTTTGTGAGAAGGGACGTAAGATGGCGCAACTTTATCACAAAACGAAAGAAACCAAGATTCATTTAAGGAAACTGGGTGACATTTAATGCAGTTTTTAAGTTTATTGGCAGTGAACCAAAGCTCCTGAATAGATGTAGAGGGATTAAAGGAATAACAAAATGAATGCCAAGCAATTCTTTTAGCATATTTTAGAGTGTGAGTGGTGGAAAATCGTATACGTTGATAAGCAAGAAATTCAGAAATAGAACCAGAGGATCTGTACTGACGGAATGAAACGGAACGTTCTTTAACAGTGACTGTACATGTAGAGTTCCACCAAATAGGGAAAGGAGGAAAATTTTTTTTGGAAGTTTTGAGAATAGGAATAGAGGCATTCGCGGATTTCAGTAGAATAGAAACAAAGGAATCATAATCTGATAACGGAGAAGAAAAAAAACAAAAGTTGGACAAATAAGCAGCGATACTCGCCTCTCGGAGGAAACGAGAGGCGAGTGGACCAGGTCCCTCATCGGCTGGACAGGTGGGTGGACCGGACTCACGGTGAGATGACTTATCGTCTCACCCAAGTGATGTCCGGCCTCGGCTGCTTTAACGAGTACTTACACCGTATTCGTAAAGCAGCCGCGCCGACGTGCGACCACTGTTCGGATCGCCCGGGAGAGGCTGATAGCGCTTTGCACACCCTCTTCCGGTGCGAGGCGTGGGCCCAGGAACGGGACTCTTTGGAGTCTCGACTAGGGTCCACGTTCCGAGTCGGGTCCATGGTGGACCTGATGTTGAGGAGCCGGGAGGCGTGGAGGCTCGTCCAGGCGTTCGCCGAGTCCGTCTTGAAAAAGAAGGAAAAAGCTGAACGCCTGAGACAGAGGCAGCCTCGCCGCCCGGCACAGGAGGACCTGAGGCGCTGGTTTAGGCCGGCGCCTTAGGTATTCGTGTTTTATGTTTTTGTTTCGTGAGTTATTTGTGCCCCCTTCGCTTTAACGGGCNCATCACAGAGATATCAAATTTCATGCATATTTATAATGCTCAAGAAAGAACGTTTACAAGTTACAAATGTATGAATCACAACACCAACAATTAGTATTGCCTATAAACTTTCTTACCTTTGGTTGCTATCAAGGAGAATTAGAGTGCGTTTGGGAAAAAAAAACAAAAATAAAAAAGTGGGTTAAAAAAAAAAAAAAAAAAAAAAAAAAAAGCCGCGATGTAGGCAGAATATAAGCCCCAGTCAGCTTTCAAGAAGTTGAATTTACGTGGGGAAAAGACGGGAGAAGGATCAACTGTATGATTAGATAGGCTTGTTGTATAGGAGATAATAATAGGAAAATGGTTGCTACTGTAAGTACAGTCTAGGACAGTCCAAGATAAAGACAAGGATAGAGAAGGAGACGAGATCGATATATCAACAGCTGTGTCTTCATTAGGAGGACGATTCGGAAGAGTCGGAGAGCCATTGTTAATAATACTTAGACCAATTGAGGAGATTGAAGAGAATATTACCATGATTATTACTGTCAACGGAGACCTATGCGGGATGGTGCCCATCGATGTAGATGTGGTTAGGAGAAATTAGACTGAAAATAGAATTGATGATAGCCAAAGGAAGGTTGGAGGAGGGGGGAAATATAAGGATCAGAGAGAAATAGGTGAGGTAGAATTAGAAAAGGCGGTACCTACCAACCAAATTAATAGAATGATTACGTAAAGAACAAATAAGATTGTCATTTATAGTAATTTGTATAGACTGATGAGCTGCAATAGCGACACCACCGTAACAATCGTGTCTATCGGCTCGTACTATATTGAAATGATATAAGGGCAAAAGAGCATTTATGAATAGATAAAATATTAACAAAGTCGTAAGCATGTAGAGTGATACTCTTAGTGTTCCATTGGAAAACGTTAGAGAAAGGAATAGAGCTTTTAGAATAGGTAGAATTATTCCTGAGTATCATGAGTATCAAGGTTTGGAATTAAGGATAGATGTTTCAATAATAGAGCGGAGCGATTCTGAGGAAGATATTGAGTTAGGATTTTGAATAAGTGAATTGGAAATTTGGTCTATAAAAGAGGGAATCCAAACATTGTTATTATAATGAGAAGAGTTAATTTGATTCCTTTTGATGATATAATTTGTTATATATGCTTAGCGGATAAGATACTTAATCTACTTATAAATTTCGGTGCCTCAATCAAAATAAGTAAAGAAAAAATAAAGGACAAAATCTATGAAGAACTAGAAAGTGTAAATGACACTTATGCCTTAAAGGTTGTCAACTATGTTTTTTTAAATGGGAACACATACTTTGAACTAAATGAAATGTTTGAGCCTTTATTTTATTAGTAACTAGAATTTGAATTTTTATTATAACTTTATTTGTTAATTAGATATAAAATTTTAAAGTTTCAAATTTTTAAATTCATATACATGTTTAATACACGAGGATTTCTAAATAAAGGTCGCCAATTATTCTTGTTATATCGTGGTGTTAATATGTTGATATTTGCAGATACGCAGCATTTATTATCAATGGTATCATGACACATTTTTGTGAGTTTATAAATACCCCAACTGGGTATACAGAAAACAGATCTATTGATAGTCATAATTGACAGTAAACACTCCATGACTGTAATAGCAACTTTATAAAGAACCCATTAGCTACTTGTATTTGTAATCCCTTTTGTATTATAAATGTATATTAAAAATTCAAATGCCATTTAATATTAAATTAAAAATATGTGTTCCCATTTAGAAAAAATAAACTTAAAACCCTTACAAGGCATACGGGATGAACTTAAAAATTATTACATAGTTAATAATTCAAGAATAATATGTGACTAGAGCTAACAAAAAAAAAATATATATGTTCGGGTGAACGCTCAAGTTGGTCATACTGATAGTGTATTATCTGGTGATAACACTTCACTCATCGGACGCTTGGCCGTTATAGTTTATAATTCACTCTCTCGAGATCCGTCGCCTAGATTTATTGTTTTTCTTTTGTTTTGTAAAAACGCGTTATTGTCTCGCTCTCGTCCTAACCTTAAACTGTTTTTAGCTTCGATGCGAAGCTGAGAAGGTATTAATTTTACTATG
>NW_026099573.1:46647973-46658365 GCF_025091365.1 Daktulosphaira vitifoliae
TTTTTTTTTTGTGTCTGTGAACGCTCAATCTCAGCTCTCGCTGGACCGATTTTGATGAACAATATGTCAAAAGATCACAAATCGTATCTAGTCGAAGACATTACCCTCAAAAATTGAAAAAAATTCCCTCGTTCCCCGTAAACGGGGGAAATCCCCCAAAAAATTACAAATTTAAAAATCGCTAATTTTCGATATTTTTTCATTTTTTTTTACTTAAAATTGCCATAACTTTTTTAAACATAATCGAATCAATATAATTTTTTTTTTATAGATACCTTAAATATTTACCTATCATTTTATATATTTTTGTGAACATTTGACCCTTTAACAGCCCAAAGGATGGGGTTTCAAAATGGTAACTTTTTTACAAAAAATTAACTTTTTCAACTTAACTTTTGAAAATGTTCCGGAAAGACTGACAATTTTATATATACCTTAAATTAAAGCTAATGTAATATACTTTAATTTGAAAAAAAAAAATTTGACCTCTGGACTTGTCTTCATGGTGAAAATGACTACCGTATGCAAAAATATGCTATTTTTGTGAAAAAATTCTTGATATTATATTTTACCTTTTTTAACATTATGATGCTATAACTTTTTAAAAAATGCATGAATCAATTCTATTTTTTAACAATAAATACTTTGGTTGGGTTTATATAAACCTCTTTCATTCGACGTCCTTTTTTTTTAAATCGGACATTTTCCCTTTATAAAGGGGGGGTGCAAAGTTTTTAAAATGCGTATAGAAAGTAGAACTTTTTCAACTTAACTTTTGAAAATGTTCCGGGAAGACTGACACTTTTATATATATCTTAAATTAAAGCTTATGTAATATACTTTAATTTGANATCTTAAATTAAAGATTATGTAATATACTTTAATTTAAGAAAAAAAAATTTGACCTCTGAACTTGTCTTCGTGATGAAAACGGACATCAAAGTTAAAGAAAAACGTACGATTTCCGTGAAAAAATTCTCGATTTTATATGTTATATTATTTAATTTATATTTTATATAACTTTTGGAAAAATGTATGGATCAATATTATTATTTTTTTATAATTAATATTTATATACTCCTTTCATCTGGCACGCTTTTTTTGTAAATCGGATCATACCCCTTTAACAAGGGGGGTCAAAACTTTAANCGGATCATACGCCTTTAACAAGGGGGGTCAAAACTTTAAACATGGGTATTGTTACTAAGATATTTTCAATTTAATTTTTGAAAGTATTCCGGAAATACTGACACTTTTAAATATATCTTAAATTAAAGCTTATGTAATATACTTTAATGTGAAAAAAAAAAATTTGACCTCTGGATTTGTCTTCATGGTAAAAATGACTACCGTATGCAAAAATATGCTATTTTTGTGTTAAAATTCTGGGTTTTGTATTTTATTTTATTTTAAAATACCTGACAAGGGGAGTACAGATTTTCATAAATATTATATAAATTAAAATTGATATAGTATAGATAGTTAAACTTATTTAAATATGTTTGTTTCTTTTAAGTCGAGAAAAATAACTTTGAAATTTGAACTAGCTTAAATAGCCAATTTTTCAACCGCCGGAAGCAACGTACGGTTGCCGAGTTGGTAAAATTTATGTTTTACACGCTTGGGGTACGAGGTTCCAACCCGCATATGGCAATGAATTTTTTGCATTTTTTCTTAATTCTTTTTAAGTTAGTATAAATTTTAACTCGTTTGATTTTTATCACATTTAGATTCAATAACTTCAATAAAGATCAAGGATCCCATCACTTTAGTCGCCCCTTGCAAGAAGAAATTTCTTATTCGTATTAAAATTATTTTACTATATTTTAAGTTTTCGCTTCGATGCAAAGCCGAGAAGATATTTTTTTGTGACTATCATTTATTTTCTCTGCTCTAACTTGACCTACTTTTTTCAACAATACGTCAAATTACTACAATTCGTATCTAGTTGAAGATATTACTCTCAAAAATTGAAAAAAAAATTCTAATTTATCAATTAAACAGTTAGTTATTACATCGTCTCCATAAAGACAATTAAAATCATTAATTTCTAATGTTTTCAAAATATTTATTAACGAATGAAGTTTGATATGATAGGTTTCAACTACAAAATTAAATCATTTTACTTTGTAATTTAATAATTTTTTTACTCTATTTGTGTGTGCTACTACTAGACTATAATATTACAATTTTTTTTTGTAACATGTTGCTATATAAATCATTTCTAAAAAAAATGATTGTTTTTTCTCCTGAATTAACAATTGATTTTTACAAATATAATCAAATTTTATAATACACTCAATTGAGTAAATCTTTTTAACAACTTTGTTTTGATTGGTACATTTAGTTAAAGTAAATCATTAAAATTAATTAAGTTCTCAATATTTCAATTATAGAATCTTTTCAACAAACAACAAAAGTTCCTAGGAAATTATTACTATTACTTCTATTTAAGTTATCTATTACCATAAAAATGCAAAAAAATATTGAGCTTTTCTGATAAATTTACAATAAATAGTAATTATAAAACTTTCTGACTGCATATTGATCTTAACGATACAATTTTTTTAATTGTCATAAAATTTTCTATTTAATTATGTCAATGTCAAACTTACCAATTGAGCTAAAAGTTATGGTAAAATAAATTTTTTTTTTTTATTATAAACATTTACAACAATCAACTTTAAACGATTAACAAAATAGGTTAAATATGTCATTTTCCTTATTTTTAACTTATTAATAATCAAATTAATATTAAATATTATATCAAATCAGTATTAATTTAAAACAATTTTTTTTGTTCTTAATTATTTTTTTTTATATGTAAAAACTATTTTTTAATAATATTAAAACTTAGAAGTTATAGAAAAAGTCTAATTGCACATTTTAAAACATCGCGAAAAGTTGATTTAGAATAGTATATTTTTGTTTCTGATGGAAGTTCCTTGTAGTCCAGTGTATAAAACTTATAACTTTGTTAATTGTTATAACTTTATCAAAAATGACCAAATCAGTATATTTTTTTTTATTTAGATGCATGTCTTTATCTATCATTTGGTTTTTTTTATAAATCTAACCCTTTACCTGCCCACAAGAGGGATTCAAAATATTAACTTTTTTTTTTTTAGTTAAAGTAAATCATTAAAATTAATTCAGTTCTGGATATTTCAATAGTAGAATCTTTTTAAATATCAAAAATTACTTAGAAATGATTACTATGATTTCTATTTAAGTGTTCTATTACGATAAAAATGCAAAAAATAATGAGTTTTTCTGATAAATTTACAATAAATAATAATTATAAAACTTTCTGACTGCATATTAATCTTAAAAATAACATTGTTTTAATTCTCATAAAATTTTCTATTTAATGATTCATTCTAGTCAACGAAGGAGTAATTTTGCAGAATAGCAGAAAAAATTCCCAACAAACTTTTTTTTTTTTTGTTTTAATTAGGCAATTGGTGGATTATTCCAAAAGCAACATCAACTCTTATTTCTTTAATTATATCATGATTAGTAGTTCTTTGATTTTAAAATATAATATATGAATATATACTAATTATAATTATTAAATTTAGTATGAAATTGATATTTAATATTGTAATTTAAACGGAGAAATTATAAAAATAATAAAGAAGTTATATTTTGCTTTACTTTTACGTGTATAAAAATTTAAAGGGCTTGATACAATAATTTTCAATAAAAACTGTTTGTTACTATAAAAAAATGCACTGGACTACAAGGAACTTTCATCAGAAGCAAAAATATACTTTTCTAAATCAAATTTTCGCGTTGTTTTCAAATCTGCAAGTAGACTATTTCTATCACTTCTAATTTTTTATATTATTACTAATTATATATATAAAATAATAATTAAAAGAAAAAAAAATTTGTTTTCAAATTATTACTGATTTGATTTTTAATATGTTAAAAATAATCAGTCCAAATTTTCAATTTTAACCTATTTTTTTGGTTCTTTAAAGTTGATGAAAAATTTTTGATAAAGATTTATGAAAGTTTATAGTAAAATAAATTGAATATATTACCATAACTTTTAGCTCAATTACAAGTTTAAAATTGACATCTAGGCCTGTCAACAAAGGAAAAATTGCGGAAAAAATTTTGTTTTTTTAAAAGTTGAATTAAAATATGTATAATGACATACTAATAGTCCTCAAGATTGGAATTGAGCTTTTTTTTTAAATCCTCGCAAAAGTTCAAAAATATGAGCTTTCTTAATTTTCTCAAAAAAAAATATTTAACTTACAAAAAAAAGTTTCGCACAAAAGTTGTTTAAAAGACAATTATAAATAAAAATATAATCTTATATTTTTTCATTTAAACAAATATTTTTCGAGTTACATTACATTTAATATGAGTAATAAAATTTATATTCCATTTTTTTCATTTTACGGTTACTTTTTATCATGTTATACTTACATTAGACACAATGTTATAAATGCATATGTGTGTATGTGTGAGTTTATTTATTTATTGTATCATTAAAGTGTAGTGTATATTGAGATACAACCGATAGAGTAGGTAATTGATTTGACGCTATATTATTTAAACCCAACTAAACGCTAAATTGTACATTCCGAAATAACAATCATATTATGTCAATTGCCACCGGAATATCTGGTAATATTTTTCTTTTTCTTTGCCTTAATCCCAACTACTTGGGGTCGGCCACCCTTATCCTAAGCTTCCACTTGACACGATCTCCCACATCTTCTACGCTCACATCAGCTGTCCTCAAATCGCATTCAATAGCATCCCTCCATCTCTTTTTTGGTCTTCCTCTATCTCTTCTTCCTTCAACATTCATTTCTATAACTGTTCTTACAGCTTTCGATTCTTCTTTCCTCATACCATGACTAAACAATCTAAGTCTATTTTCTGTCATCTTATCCACGATTGACGCAACACCTATACTTCCTCTTATATGCTCGTTCCTTATCCTATCTTCTCTAGTCACTCCACTCATCCAACTAAGCATTCTCATCTCTGCTACACTTATTCTCTGCTCTACTTTCTTATCAACCGCCCAACACTATGAACCATACATCATAGCTGGCCTCACAATTTCATACTAAATTTAAAAACTATAATTAGTATTTATTCATATATTATATTTTAAAATCAAAGAACTACTAATCAGGATATAATTAAAGAAATAAGAGTTCATGTTGCTTTTAAAATATTTCACCAATTTCTCTAAAGGAAACACTATCTACAGATTTGCATCGAAGCGTTTCTTATGATAGTGATTTTAATCACTGTCAGATATCATCTATACTTGTCCCATCTATGCCTCGTCCACATTGTGCCTCGACCCCACTGTGCTACCGTTTTTTAATTGTGTAATTACTAAGATTTCGTCATTTTTTGTTGCTTGATTTTTCGTTTAGTAAATACAATTGTGAGCCGTGTGTACCGGCAGTAAAATCCGAGATCAAATTCATATAATTTTAACTGGTAATAATTTCAATAGTACATCTAGTATTTGTTATCTTATACCTTGTGGTTCGCACATTAGCTCACATTGACCATAGGGTACATTGTCATTTGTATTAAACCTTTAGATATATTAACTCTATGCTGGATTGTAATCGTACAATTATTTTTTAAACCACAATCAGGAGACTGTTAAAGTGCGAGCCCCTTGGTACAATAGTCCAGTAATATTAAATTTAGAATTCAGTTAAGTCAAAGTGTAGTTAAGTTTCTAGGAATTTATGTTACTATTATTTCTTTATGTTATTCATGTTGTAGTATAAAGCACTTCCAGTCCATAAGCCCACATAAGTTAAAAAAAATTAAATAGTTGAGTTGCTCATTTACTAGTGTATATGAGTTAACTATTTATTGTTTAATGAAATTAGTTGTTGTTACATTATTATTACAATGGGATTTAATCGACCACTGGTCAGTGCATGATTAACATTAACTCTGTCCTTTGGTTATTGAACTCTAATGTTTTGTCTAGTTGTTTATTAACTCATAGTTGATAATAATTTCTTTCTTATATTTGATCAAACTACTTTTCTTGAACAAGTTTAGTATTTATCCCTATCATCATTTTGTTAACGTTCATAACAATTGTACTTGTGTAATTTGTCCAATACCTGTTAATTACTTAATTAAATTTGTTAATATAATTGTACAAAATAATTGAATTTAAGTCTGTACTAAATATTACTCTTTGTACTTTGCTCATTGTAATAAATTTACTGATTTCACTGAATCATGTTTCACTGAATTTTCACCTTCACTTTACTTCTTAAACACATATACAGTCCACTAACACAAATCATAGATCATAAGTAACTAACTGAACACAGGTCACAGGTAAGGTAGTTAGCGCATTGGAATTATCTGACTTGCTCATTGTACAAATTTTATTTACTTGTACTCTCATAATACTTGATGTAACAATTTTTTATTTAGCTTAATTGTTCCTATTCCTCTTTATCCCTCCACTCCATGCACTTTCCTACTCAATTAAATCAGATAGTCATAATCAACTGATTAACCGGCTTTTCTCTTGTCGCCTTCGTATGAATAGGAGTTCGTTCACAGATCAGTCCTGCTCCTAACAATATATATTTAATTATTTTTCTTCTGCAAGTAATTGAGCGAGTTATGATAAAAAATCACTCTGCATAGATCATAGTAGATGATATGATTGCGAAGGTTGGAAGGAAGCACACGTAGGACCTTACAATATACATAAAGTTAGTATTCAAATGGAACTAAACTCATAAATTTTGCACTTTCAAAAAATGTACAATAATCAGTACTTTTTAGATAAACTTGGAAATCCCCTGATGGAGAAGTATAATTATATTAACCACATATTATAAACTGGACTTCGTGAACGCATAAAAATGTGAGGACGTATAGAAGAGATGACACATATCATTAAATAGTGTGTAATGTTGCAGAATTTATACTAGTTTTTTTTTAATAAATCTTATCAATTAGAGGTGTGTGCAGTAGGTGTAAAGTATTTTAATAAATGCGTATGTGATAACCTCCTCTAGTCAATCGGTCCGATATCTGTCATCCTATCGTCATCAGTTGACCAGACACTGTGCACCTGTACCAATATTATTGTATTTCCCCACAATGAACGTGTTAAAAGTTGGTACCACCACCACCCTGCGTCACAATCACCGGTCACTACAAATGTCGCGACAACGAATGTTTTTTTTTTTCTCAGCTATACTACTGAGGCGACAAGTTGTCTGTCTGTATATAGTTTTTATTTTGAAAACCACGTTTTCTTTTAGTTTTTTTTGTCCTCCGTTTTTTTCTTAAAAATAAAACGTTGAGTTGATCAAGTGTTACTATTGTTCCTCAAGCGTGTCAATCAACCAGGCTGTTCAGTTTTTTTGTCCTCCGTGTTTTTGTTAAAATAAACGTCGAGATGTCGATGATGGCGTAAGGCGCGAACTATGGCCGGTGGTGGGCCGGCACTCCTCAAGAAAACAACAACAAGTACAACAGGAAAACCCCCTTTTCAAACCCCTTATTAATGTTATATATATAGCACCTTTTTCTTCTTTTTGTTTTTTCTTTCTCTTTTCTGATGAATATATATATTTAAAATTATACATTTAAATTTTCAATAATTAAAAAGAAAAAAAATTATATTATACATGGCCTTTCTCATTTTATTAACATTTGTTTTTTTTTTATCAAAACCTAATAGCTCCGTCAACAAGTACTATCTTGCTTGGCGCGGCTACTAGGTCACTGTCCAGTGTTCCCCCTGGGCAGTGGGTAATTAGTAGGCTCTCTGTTTTGGCTGAAACCTTACAAGTGTATGAGAAATTTAATCTGAGACTGTCAGCAGAATGACATCTGGCCATATTTGAACTGCTCTACTCTATCATAACTATAATGATCTATACTGTAGTAATTAGATGAGGAAGTATTGAATTACGTCGATTTTAGTATAATATAAGCTTTACAATAATAGTAAGCAATTTTTGAACTCTTAAGCAATATAATAATTCCATATAAAAGGGAAATGCAGGGTAAGCAAATTAATAATGGTGGGAAAAAGAATATAAAAGGGAAACATGAAAAGTATAGGAGGACGACACGGGACGATACTGGGCGAGACGAGACTGGACGTTTTGGTCGAAGAAACGTCGAGTTACGGGTTAGGTCGTTGACGTAAGAATAACTTTATATTTTTTTTTTTATAAGATTTAATTAATTTTTGTGTTGAATTATTATATTATATTTGACTTTGTGTTTGATACATTTCGTAAATAAAATAACTATTTTAAAATCTGGACTTAGCGCAAATATTTAATATTCACGGTGATCTCGAAATTGTGTGTGTGTGTGTGTGTGTGTGTGCGGCTAGAGTCTAGGTTGGACTGCTGGTCCTTTAGTCAATCTTAATAATTAGTGTACGAGCTGGCTAGTGTTTGGGCTTAACCGTCCTTTAGTGGGTATAGTAAAAAGGTAGTTGTGCTGGTGGCTGACAAGGAGCCACCCTTCAGTCTGCTACTTTTGAGCTAGACCGTGCTGACGGGTCTAAACTCTACCCCTTTAGTGGTCCACTAATTAGAGAGATTGGGGCTGATCAGTTTATCCAACGGGAGGACTCGGGAAGAGCTCGAACGGCGAACTCATCGTCAATATATATATACATAAAACTTTAGTAAACCTTTGTGTCTACGTTGGGGTACTACCGACGTACGACANACTGGGCGAGACGAGACTGGACGTTTTTGTCGAAGAAACGTCGAGTTACGGGTTAGGTCGTTGACGTAAGAATAACTTTATATTTTTTTTATAAGATTTAATTAATTTTTGTGTTAAATTATTATATTATATTTGACTTTGTGTTTGATACATTTCGTAAATAAAATAACTATTTTAAAATCTGGACTTAGCGCAAATATTTAATATTCACGGTGATCTCGAAATTGTGTGTGTGTGTGTGTGTGTGTGTGCGGCTAGAGTCTAGGTTGGACTGCTGGTCCTTTAGTCAATCTTAATAATTAGTGTACGAGCTGGCTAGTGTTTGGGCTTAACCGTCCTTTAGTGGGTATAGTAAAAAGGTAGTTGTGCTGGTGGCTGACAAGGAGCCACCCTTCAGTCTGCTACTTTTAAGCTAGACTGTGCTGACGGGTCTAAACTCTACCCCTTTAGTAGTCCACTAATTAGAGAGATTGGGGCTGATCAGTTTATCCAACGGGAGGACTCGAGAAGAGCTTAGACGACGAACTCGTCAATATATATATACATAAAACTTTAATAAACCTTTGTGTCTACGTTGGGGCACTACCGACGTACGACAATACTTAGGGAGGGCTTAATCTTGCGTTGTTCTACTTCCTTCTATCTACCTTCTTATGTATGGGACATTTCATCGCCGTTTTACAGTGCTTCGGTAATTCTTTCGTTTCCCATACTTTAGTTTTTATTTTCCATATTTTTTGAGTCAGTTCTTCCTCTACGTTTATCAATTCCGCTACTATATAGTCCTCTCCAAACGATTTGTGATTCTTTAACTTTTGTATCTGGTACTTGACTTCCTCTAAAAACGGAGTTGGGCAAAGCTGATTATTTCTGGTGTTCCGACTGAGATGGAAAATTTTACTAGGCTGTTCGCAGTTTAGAAGCTTGTCAAGGTAACTTGCCCATATATAATACATAAGTATTATATAACTAGATACCAGTAACATCCAAAGATGTAACTAAAGGGAGAAAAGAGGATGGTTTGTGTCTCTTAAGTTGGCCAACAAGATATATATTTATAATATTTAAAAAATTATATTGATAATATATTTAACAAATATTTCGAGTTAAATATTCTATATTTATTCTAATTAATATATTTTCATAATATTTATAAGCAAATATTTAAAAAGATATTTTTTAAGCACATTGTAGAAATATTTTCAATGCAATATACTGTATTTATTCTCAAAATATACATAAACAAATATTTAAAAAATTATTTTGTGAGCATATTATGGAAATATTTCAATAGAATATATTTTTTATTATATTTATGAGATATTGTCACAATATTTTTACAAAATACTTTTTAAAATATTTTGACAATATTAATATATTGAAATTGCTATGTGGGTATATTATAAAACATTTTAAATTTTTTTAGTGTAGGCATTGGTTGGTGGGACTGGCCACAACCCTTATCTTTATTATGTTATGTTATATATTATGCAATGTTAATATTACGAAATTATTATTATGACGTTAATGTTAATTTTTTTATGAAAATACAATTATGTTTTTTTAAGAGTTTTTAAAGAACCAACTAGTTTTGTTTTTTAGCTTCGATGCGAAGCTGAGAAGGTATTGGTTTTACTAAGATGTGTTTTTTTTTTTTTTTTT
>NW_026099573.1:46658926-46659521 GCF_025091365.1 Daktulosphaira vitifoliae
TAAAAAAAAATTTCGGACTTTATTTTATCTTCATGGTGAAAACAGACATCAAACTTAATAAAAAAAATACGATTTTTGTAAAAAAATTCTTTTTTATATTTTTAACTTTATAATGCTATAACTTTTTGAAAGATGTATGGATTAATACAATTTTTTTTTTATAGATGCATGATGTCTTTACCTATTATTTGGTATATATTTTTTTTATATCTGAACCTTTACCTGCCCACAGGGGGGGATTTAAAATGACCACTTTTTCACAAAAAATTTACTTTTTCAACTTAAATTTTGAAAGTGTTCCGGAAAGTCTGACACTTTTATATATATTTTAAATTATAGCTAATGTAATTTATTATGCAATTAAAAAAAATTTCGTACTTTATTTTATCTTCACGGTGAAAATGGCTACCAAATGCTATTATTCTGTGAAAATTCTCGATTTTATTTTTTACATTTTTAACTTTATAATGCTATGACATATTGAAAAGTGTATGGATCAACATTATTTTTTTATGAGAAATAATATTTTTTAATAATCCCTTTTTCATTCTACATACTTTATCTTAATTAGGATATTAATAATGAACTAGCAGAT
>NW_026099573.1:46659774-46661511 GCF_025091365.1 Daktulosphaira vitifoliae
TACCATATTATATGGCCTCCTACAATCTCAAAAGTGGTTTTCGAAAATCCGTTTCCATGATGGATTTGGATAAAAATCGAGAGCATGGCGACACGGTTCAGGATGATCAACAAGTCATTACCAGTGATACTTTTGAAGAGCCTTCTACATCTAATATGAACACCATGTTTCAATTATTGATGGAACAAAATCGTTTATTAATGCAAAAACTCGCTGTTTTTAATACTACGAGTAACCAAGGTAATCAATTTTATGTTATGCCAGATTTTAACAAAAGTATAAAACCATTTACGGGCCACGAGTCTAGATCAGAAGCCAAAGATTAGCTAAATACATTTAATGGTATAGCTGATATTAACAAGTGGTCTGATGCTTTAAAGATTGAGTCTGTTCGAGCAAATTTGAATGGACCAGCTCAACAGTGGTTTAAGAGTCGTACTTTTTCTTCATGGAAAATATTTGAAAAACAATTTACAAAGTCATTTATTGGTGATCAAAATACTACTGAATTGTGGCAAAATTTAGTCTCTAGAGTACAATTAAAAGGCGAACCTACTGTTGATTATTTTTATGAGAAGGTACGTTTATGTAGTGAATTAAATTTATCATTTGATCAAGTTAAAACACAATTATTAGAAGGTTTTTATTCACGTGACATGGTCACATACTTGTTGTCAAAACATCATAAAGATACTGATGAAATTTTTAATGACATACAAACTTATGAAAATCTTAATAAAGTACGTACTAAGCGGATAGTTTTAGGTAATAGTTTATTTAAGTATTCACAAAGCAATTCAACTGTAATACAAAAAAAGATTGAAGACAAGAAGAAAGATCAAATAACAATTAATGTGAAACGCTGTTTTAATTGTTATAGTACTTCTCACACTATTCGAAACTGTAATAAACCAAAAAGAGCACCAGGTTCCTGTTTTAAGTGTGGCTCAATGGAGCATCGACAAAAAGATTGCAATGACAGTCTGAAAACAAAAGAAGAGGNATGATTGCAATGATAGTCTGAAAACAAAAGAAGAGGAAACTGATGAGCAATCCACAATGATGATAGAAATCAGTGAGTTATGTCATCCACTATATACACTGAGTATTAATATTGAGTGTCAAATGCAACATTGGACATTGGATGCAGTCATCGACTCAGGTAGCCCTATTTCTATAATTAAAGAAAATGTTGTTCCTTCTAATTTAATTTTAACTTCTGTTACTTCTAATCTTTCTGGTATTAATAAAAGCCAATTAAAAGTATTAGGTATCTTTAATTCAACAGTTTTTATTAAGTGTATAAATACTAAGTTAAATATTTTATTTTATGTTGTTGATAATGGTACAATGAATTCTGACTGTTTGTTAGGTAGAAATTTTATTTGTGATAAATCTATTAAGTTATCATTTGAAGAAAGTTTACTTATAGAAAAAGTTAGTAATGATGATTTTATTTTTGATGATATTATGTTAATTGATATTGATAAGACTGAGACTATTAAATTAGATATTAATGAAAATTTAAGTGTTGATGTTCAGGATGAGGTGAACATAATTTTTAAAAATTATTATTTAAATGANAAGTGAACATAATTTTTAAAAATTATTATTTAAATGATGTTGTTAACCCTAAAAAACTAGAGGCTCCTTTAAAACTTGAAGTTAAGTTAACTAAAGATCATGTACCTTTTTATTTTAGACCTAGGCGTATGTCATTTAGTGAAAAAGAGAAAC
>NW_026099573.1:46661611-46672864 GCF_025091365.1 Daktulosphaira vitifoliae
TTTTTTTTATATGTTCACCTTTCACAGTTATCTGTTCCTCTTTTTATTTACCATATTATATGGCCTCCTACATTTGAAATTCGAATTTTTCTGTATTTATTCTACGGTATTAAACACTGGCTATGTTTTATAAAAAAAGACAGAAGTAAATACAATCTTTTCACACTAAATATGGATTTTTTCATGAAAATTGTTAACGTTCTAATGTCCGGCTTTAATTCAAATAAAAATACGAACAATACGTATTACTTAATAAGTAATTTTATCTCTTTAGAGATAAAACTACTTATTCAAAATAAAATTAAAATTTATTTATCACGATTTATGATTTATATTATATTAAGTATGAGGTCTTCAGTTGCGTTTTATCCGCCGACAAGTACGGACGTCTTATCTTAATGACCTCAACTCATAACAAGAAACATAATGACTGTATTATATACTTTCCAGATAACTACTCCGTACCTTTATATGTGTTAGTTTCTACGACCATCAATAACAATATAGGTAATTTACATTCAGTGAAACTTGGTAAAGTTATCACAAAATCATTTAAAGGCATTCTTAACATCAAACCTATAAGTTCTAAACGTGTTAAAATTACTTTTGATGCAGTCTCCAATGCCAATTCTTATCTCGCCCCACCACACCTCTATTCCAAGCACTTTTATATAGTTTAGTTATTATTCGTTTAGACACCTATGTTTCGGAAAGTGATTTCTGGGATGGCCTTGTGTCCTCTGTCGAAGTTACTTCTTTTAGAAGATTAAACTCTAAGCGAGACAACCAACTTGTCCCCTCGCCACTCGTCGAATTGAAATTTTTGGCTCCGTCCTTACCCAAACATCTAACTATTTACAAGGTTATTTTGGACATTTCTCCAAGTGTACGCAGTCCCGTCCAAAATACCTTCGTTTTGGACACATTCAAAAATTCTGCCGCAGCAAAGAACGCTGTGTCTTCTGCGGTCTGATAGATCATAATGCTTCGACATGCCCGGACTATGTAACCTCCCCACCCTCATGTATATTCTGCAAATTGAACCACCCCTCAACTGATCGCTCCTGCGCCGAAAGAACCAATCAAAAGGACTTTTATCAAATTTAGATTTTTAACTCGAAGCTCTTCTCCAAATTGGAGAACATCAATGTCATAATAACTTTAGTAAGTATTTATTTACATATTTTACTTATATGTGAAAAAACTACTAATCAGGATATAATTAAGGAAATAGTTGATATTGAATTTCAAATAATCCATCGTATCCCTAAATTAAACATTATCTAAAAATTTACAATGAAGCGTTTCTCTTATGATAGTAATTTTTATATCTCTCAGTTATCATCTATACTTGTCCCAACCAGTGGTGTAGTCCTAAAAATGTTTATGGGTATACGCCTATATAATGAATAGAGAATAACGTGGGGGGCTCTGCCCCCCACACCCCCCATTGCACTTTATATTTTCTACATACAATATTTCACATTATCAACAGTGATATAGTCGTAATTTGATCAATAGATAAGTTAAAAACCTAAATGAGGAAACGTGGGGAATTTCACCCCCACACTACTTTTCAAAGGCCTTAACTATAACATAGTTTTGGGGGACGGAATACAAATATTGTGATGTTTTAACTGTATATGTATTTTCTAATTATTACATAATGCAACTAAAACTCTTAACCCTCCCAGTTGCTCCTTCCAACTTCCAAACTATTACTCGAATATTTTTACTGACACTTCTAAGTTCTTACATAAATTAAATTTCATAGTCATACAATCGATAAGTGTATTATTAGATACTGTTATATTTTTTATAAATAAACAATAAACTTTATGCAGTAATAAAATAATCTTACAATCATTGTTTTCAAATCGTTAAAACATAAATGAAATAAACGTGAATAGGTACATGTTGGTACTTTCTTAATTCATTATAGGTAATATTTTAAATACTAGATTGGTTGGTAAACGGTTTATTACGGAAAAATACAAATTACCAATTTCAACAGCTATAGGTTAACCCAATAACTTTCAGTTTCAACTTAGTATGTGCTATATCGTTAATTTCTGGTCGATGTTTTAAATTTTGTCAAATGTCAATAAAATTTTCGTGAAATTATAAACATTATCCTATTTATTTTATTGATATTTATTTATACACTTTGACAGTGTTTTGTTTTACATTTATATTCTATTTTTAAAATGATAATAGTCTCGAGCCATATTTGTGTGTTTATAACTTCAGATATATGTTTATATGTGGTATGACTGTAGAGATTAAACAAACTGATAAGAATTATTCAAAATTTATGTTTTATGACAAACGTACCTATATTCGATACCCACATATTACTTTTTATTTTATTCTTTAGTCTATACTCTTTAACTATTTTATAAATACGTATATGCACTAATAAGAAAACTAACAGTGGGTATACGCCGTATACCCGCGTATCACTCATGATTTTATAAGTATACGCAATAACAGAAAAACAAAGAAGTGGGNGGTCCCAACTATGCTACACCCACGCTGTGCTACAATCACACTTTGCCACCGTTTTATGTATTAATATTGACATAAATCACTACGATAACTATCATAGTTATTATTTCCAATTATGATACGTCCATACTGTTTTGCAACTTCATTGTGCTGCAATTTTTTTATTACCATTTTGTAAATATCAAAGTTAATATTAAGTTTAGTATAATAATAAAAAATTTAGTAATTAAATGAAAATTGTACATTTCATGTAAAAAATAGCACGCATAATGATCCGTTATACATTTTAGATGTTCTTTTTAGCAATTTCGCTAAGTAAAAATAAATTTTTTTGTATATTTAATAATAATATTGAAATTTTATTTTTACAAAATATTTACTTTCTGACAGTGGTGTGTAGAAGATACTCCTCCTATGACGAAAATAATTAAATTGGGTAGATATATTTTTACATTAAAAGTAAAAAGTTAAAACATTCTTTATGCATGATGAACCTCCCCTTCGGACAAAGTTCTGAGAAATCCATTGCTTCAAAATATATTTTAATTATTACTTGTATGTAAAGTACATTTTTGACTATCCATAACAAACAATTTATTATTTTAAGTGCTTGTTTAAGTAGTTCAATGGCTTATGATTTTTAGGGCTAATTATAACATAATTTTAAGTAAATACTTTTAAAATCTTGAATGGCTTCTACGTTGACAAGAATCATTAACACTGCTAACATCTAAAATAATTAAACAAATATATACTATAATTATATTCTATAATGTATATTTCAGGGTTGGGGAAGGAAGACACAAAAAGACATTTAATATTTAAGGTGTTTTATTTCAAACAACTCACGGTATCTGCGTAATTTTTTTTTTAACTGATTGAAAAGTATAAAAAAATGGCTAATAACTTAAATTAGGTTTTATTGCATAAAAAAAATGTAATATTTTTCCATAAATTGTTTACAATGGGACAACATATTTATTTTTACAGGAATAAGTGACTAACACAATTATAATAATTTTTTTTTAAATAGTATTGAGTTCAGATCAAATTATAACTTAATCTTAAGTTGAAATCGGGGCTAGCATTTTATCGTTTTTGTAACGTTTTTATACGGAAAAAATACTTTTTAAATAGCAATAAGATTTTATCTGTAATATTATTAAACAAAATAAAAACTTCATATTCAAAAAGTTTACTAATAAAAACGTTATATAAAAGATATATTCATCGATAAATGAATTAAATTATGCAAAACAATTACCAACCAGCTCAACTGGAGCCCAACCTAACACTTTTTGAATAATTCGCTCATTTCTTAATGTAAACACTATCTACAGATTTGCATCAAAGCATTTTTTATGATAGTAATTTTAATCACCATCAGATATCTATACTTGTCCAAACTATGCCAAGAGCACACTGTACCACTACCCCAGAGTGCTACCGTTTTTTTTTGTTACCACTCATTATCAGATCTTATTAGACTGATTTCATTTCAATATGTCAAAACTTTTTTCAAGTCAAAGACATTGTCCTCAAAAATTGAAAATTCCCTCGTTCCCTGTAAATGTCAAAAATTCACAACAAATTAAAATTTTAAAAATCTTTTATTATTGAAATTTTTTAAAGTTTTTTAATGTAAAACTCATTTCTTTTTGTAAAATAGATCAATATAATCGAATTGTTTACTTTAGGACTTGAACTATTATTTGGTTATTTTTTTTTTTAATCTGACCAAACGATCTAGAATTATCATTGTCAGTTGGAAATGGACCCTTAGGCTGACAAGGGCCTTGAGAAATTATAAAAC
The DNA here is from genome assembly GCF_025091365.1 of Daktulosphaira vitifoliae. NCBI lineage: Eukaryota > Metazoa > Arthropoda > Insecta > Hemiptera > Phylloxeridae > Daktulosphaira > Daktulosphaira vitifoliae. Next base: position 46,665,933 of record NW_026099573.1, read on the forward strand.
GTTTTTCTTGATGGTTTAGCGGTTCTTTAAAATGAACTACAATCGGTAGGAAAACGTTCACAGATTAAACTGTTGAAAATATTAGGTTCAACATTTTTAGCATTGAAAGTATCAATACCAGATATAGCAGTTGACTCTAAGACAGAATTACTAGCAGTATTAATTGAATTTAACAAAATACTTGAGTTATTAATATCTTGCTCTTTTTCTGTTTTATCTTGGTTTTGTTTAAAAAATGTATCAATTTTCGGCATCCTCTTAACAGATTCTTCTTTTTGTTTTTTTAATTTACGTTTCGCAGCACCACTTGCTGATTTTGATGCCATTATAATAATAATTAATAAAGTATAATATTTTATTGATTATTTTGTAAATAATTTGAATAAACTCTGAACGACGACTTTAAGTATCACAAAATAATAATTCGATGTATAACGTTTAAGTAGTGATAGTATTTAATCGTGTAAATCTAAGTCTAGACGTCTATAATATATGTTGTGGATATTTGAAGATAATGACTATAAAACGACGGCCCATCATCGAAAAGGCGATAACAAAAAACCACGGAAAACAGATTGCTATAAATAACATTTAGTCGCCGCTGCAGTAGTACAGTACATCAAAAACAATATCTATATATTTTATAACAAAAATATACTGATATCAGAATGAGAAAATAAGAACGATTTGAAAATGAAAACAAATTTTTTTACTTTTTTGTAAATATCTGTATTTATTTATATTTTTAATGTTAAGCAATAAAGGCCCCCCCAAGCCGAGGGCCCGTGACATATGCACGCATNCTCCCAAGCCGAGGGCCCGTGACATATGCACGCATCGCACACATGTATGACACGCCACTGGTCTTATCTACCTTTAGGTTACTAAGACCCTCAAATGCCTCTGATAATGAAATATTTAAAGAAGATAGATTTATATGTGAATTTTGGTTTATGTTCGCTTGATGGATAGCAGTTGTAGAATTTGGTGATATATAAACCGAGGAAAACTAATAGGCAAAAGCGTTACATATGTCTTCACTATTGTTGTAACGTTGATCATTAAAATTCATTACGTAGAGGAGCTTGTTATAGTTTCTTTTATTTTTTATATAGTTCCAAAAGCCTCGAGAATTGGTAGATAGGTTTTTTTGTACATTAGATAAATATTGATAATGGCAACGTTTAGAAAAGTATTTATACTTCGAGAATTTAGAGAATTTCATATAAGATTTTTGACTGGAATTATTTTTATATTCTGCGTGTGCTTTGCGTTTTTCTTTTATTAACGTACGTAAATTATTATCAAACCAAGAAGGATAGTTGTATTTGAAACACTTTACTACTAGTATATATAATTTTAAAATTCTATTTATAACTGGTTAAAAATTTGTAACCGCTGTATCGACATTAATATAGGAAAATTAATTTTATTTAAAGCGATTGATATACTATCGAAATTAAATTTACTAAAATTGCGATGAACTAGTGTTGAAATTGATACATTATTCAATTTATAAAATTTGTACATAATATTTAGAGGTTGGTGAGGTTTATCTACTATTACTAAGAGACTCGAACACAACTCAACAGATATTAAATTAAAATTTGTGAAGACCAAATCAAGTATATTGTCGTAAGAATTCCATATACAATTATACTGCGATAAATTGTGAACAGAAAACACAATCAAAAATTATATCGACTGATGCAGAGCGGTGACCATCTGCAGTTAAACTGGTATTGATACATAAAAAGGTCGTACCACGAAAGTTATAATCTCCTGCGATTAAGATATTGGTATTATCTCCGAAACATGAAAACAGCCAACTAATTTTGTTTACGTATGTTTCATAAACCGATAATGGACTTGTCTCTGGAATATAGCATGTGCCTAAAATAATTTTTTGCGAATCATTTAGTGTAATTAATACAAAAATTTGTTAAACCAAATCATAGGGAATCAATAACAACTCACAGGTATATTTAATGTTCACAATTTAATAACACCTCCACCATGACTACAATTACTCGTCATGTTATTCCTATCACATCTAAATAAATTATAATTATGAAAGCCAAGCACTGAATGTAATACTTCATTCATAAGCCAGGTTCGGTTAACACAAGAAAGTCATAATTATCACACTGTAAATTACATATAAGATTACTCAATTTATTATTTAGACTTCTAACATTCTGATAATAGCCTGATAAATTAAACTTATGATTTTGTAACGTGACAAAAAGTATGATTCGAATTGTTCTTAATAATTTCCAGCACTGGGTATTTAATTTTTTTTGACCCCTACTCTGAAGGCTAGCTGTGTGGTCGCCAACGGGCCGCCGGGTCAAACGTCGGACGTTTTGTCGATAATTAGCCATTGTTGGAACTGGTTGTTGGTTAATTTTCGTCCGTAGCAAAAGTGATTTTTTGTTGTGTGCATTGCAATCAATTGTTTTTTTTTATATATGTTTTTACATGAGTGTCCTCTATTTTTTTTATAATGTAGATTTTTCATTTTTTGGCGTCGGCTAAACCTGCCATTCAATTTCTTTAGCCTTTCGGGGCTGGTAACGTATAATTTTTGTTTACCATGTTTTGAGCCAGAATAGTTTTTTTATTAGTGCGCCCTACCATAAGCACGTGTGGCGAAATTTTTTTTATTAATTTTTTTTAGGTGTCCACATTTTTTTATTAGTTAGGTTCCTCAACATGGCAGGCGTGTACAAGATCACCTGTCATGTTATACACATTTTTTTAGTGATTTTTTTTTAATAGATTTTATGTGATATTGGGTGATTCATATATACTATTAGTATAATGTGGTGACGTAGTGCATTTTATTACGGAGTGTCCCAACGTCTTGCAAGCTAAGTCTAACTGTTTAAAACCAGTCACTTACTTGGGACATATACACGCCATCCTTAGCGGTAATGCTATTATTAATAGCCGGTGGGTACCCAAAGACGTTCATTTATTGAATTTTATTTTTAATGTACAATATTTAATTTTTTTTTTAAATCCTGCTGTGGTTCGACAGTACATTGTCTCACCCAGTGGGTTGGCGACCCTCTCTTATTGAATTTTTCAATGCGTCATAAAAGTTACAAATTTTCCGTTATGGCTAATTAATTCGATTATTTTTTTATGATATTTGTAACCTTTAAATTTATTTTATTTACATTACTTTTATTCTTCCAAGACTCATTTGCGTTCAACAGTTTATTTTGGTTGGAGTGGGAATACCGTTAACAAATTTAATGAACCAGCCATTATCACTACTATGTTTTTTTCATCAATTAGGCGTTTGGCGTCCTTGTATTGAATACGCTGTTGATTTGTTTGATGGGTTCCGATGAAAATATATTTTAGTATATCAATCGTGAGTAATTTCCACTTCGCTTTTAGAATGGATAACACTTCTGTTAATACTTTTAATAATGGATAACACTATTACCAGCTGTGATGGTGTCACGTTACCATTATTGTGAGAATTATTATAATAAAATACAGACAGCATATCCGCTTCCTGAGACTGATGAATTAACAAATATTGCCAAATTGGCAATAGTTCAAATTATTATAAAAACTCAAAAGACCTGATCATCTTGGTCAGTCGACTCCAGTGCCTTGTGTCATTCATCAGCCTCAGTAATCGGTTGTCGCTGTTTGGCTTATTGCTTAAAGTAAATTCTTTGTTTTTTCCTTTTTAAATCTATCTAATCTCTTCCACAACATTTCAGAGTACTCGTGTCTTGCACATCGTCTGCACCTCATACTCGGCTACCCCGTTCTTTCTTTGAAGTACTTGTGTTTTGCACTTCGTCTGCACCTCATACCTAGGTGTTACCCTTATTCCCTTCCTATAACAACAGCCTTTCAACACCCACAGCTAACCCGGAATGTCAGCCGAGCACGGTGACTGCTGTACGACAATACCCGCGTGTAAGGATAAGGATTCCAGTATGTTAAAACCCCATCCAAACATAGGCGACAAGAGGAAACCCAGTTGATTTTTAAAATGTTGTATATGATTTTTTTTTTTTTGGACGAGGAGTAGACAGGTAAGGAAAGGAGAGGGAGACTAGAAACAGATTAGCTGAAAAGAAAATAATTAGTTCAAAGTACCAAACAAGTAAACCTGAAGATGTTGTACCTTGTAATCTGCCAACTCACGATGGTCGTTGACTACCATACCTTTGACCAAGTGTTTAATAGTTTACCTTATTAGATATTGTCTGTAAGAGTGGACTGTATAACAGGGGGAGAGGAGATTCAGTTGGAAGTTAAGTAAAGAGAAAATTTAAAGTAACAAATCATTTTATTTCTATGAGCAAACTAATTAACAAAACACATGCTGAATTATTTGTACAAATGCAATTAAAAGCTGAGTAGAATAACTATAAATTTGTGCAAAAAGCGTACAAAAGTTTAATAAAGTTAACATGTGTTAAAAAAGGGAATGAATTATGATTGTGCAAATAAAATTAATTTTAAAAACAAAATGAACTTATAAATTAAGTATAAGGCTATATTAGACTAATGGACAAAACTTCTTAAGTTTAAAGAAAATGAGAAAAATAATTTATCTTATCATCACAGTGTTCAAGTAGTCGAATAATTTAAAGAGTAACAATACATGACTAACAAGGGGAGGTCACGGTTATGGGGTCACCGATTTACATAAATTACAGTAACATACGGTTACTGTAATTTTTGAGTTTTAAAACGAAAGGTATTATCATTTCATAGTAGGTTTTTCAAGTTTCTCTTTTGAATATTCTGAAAGCACTAGTAAATACCTAGAAAGTCATGAAAAATTACTTTCTATTACAATACTTTTTGTTACTGATGAATGTTAGTTTGTTAAAAATAGTACTCGGGAAAAAACTGTTAATTGTCAGCTTAGTTCTCAACAATTTTTAAAACAAGGGGTATTTCCCAGCTAAATGGAAGTGCGCTAATTTGGTTTTACTAAGAAAGGGTGATAAACCGTTGGGAGATCCCATATTGTATAGGCCGATATGTTTGTTGAACACAATGGGAAAACTCTTCGAGAAGATATTGGACAACAGAATGAGATCCCACTTGGAGAATGGTAGTCATATTTTGAACAATCAATATGGATTCCGAGGCGGACGCTCTACTCTTGATGCTGTAGATCAAATTATAATAATGGTTGCGGAAGACGGCAAAAAATACAAAATTGGGGTACTAACACTAGACGAACGAAATGCTTTCAACTCGGCCCCGTGGTGGGCTATACTTCGGGCAATAGCACATACCGAAGTTCATCGATATATGGACAAAGTGCTAGACGAATACCTGGATGATAGAAGACTAAGATACGAAATCGGTGAATCATGGGAGGAGGTTGCAATCACATCAGGCGTTCCACAAGGCTCGATTCTTGGACCAACTCTATGGAACATAATGTATGACGATTTACTTAAAATACCTTTGCGATGGGGAGTGAAGATCATTACTTTTGCTGATGATATCGCATTGGTGGCCAACGAGCGGTATCATTTTTTACTCCAAGAAGCCTTGCAAAATGCTGCGGAGGTGTATTATGAATGGCTAAGTAATATTGGGATAGAGTTAGAGATAAATAAGTCTGAAATCTTGGTAATAACGAACAGATGAACTTACAATAACATAGAAGTGAAGATAAAAGACATTACAATTCCCTCGAAAAATAGCATTAGATATTTAAGTTTACAAGTCGACATGAAATTGAACTAGATAGAACATGGGAAACTAGTAGCAGCAAAAGCCAGCAAAACAGCACATAGTCTGTCCAGAATACTACCAAACCTAGGAGGGGCTAAAGCAAATCAGAGGAAGCTATTAGCCACTATTGTACACGCCATGCTGTTGTATGGTGTACCAATATGAACAGACACAATGGGAGTTGGGGGTCTGGAGCTAATGGCTTGTGTAAAACGTACGATAGCGCTTAGGGTTTCGTCAGCCTACCGTACAGTATCAAAAGACGCAATACTAGTACTGTCTAACCTCCCTCCAATAGACCTGATGACCAGGGAGAGGAAGATGGTCTGGTTGGCGGTAAGAAATGGGCAAAATTGTACAGAAGCAAAAGTGGCGGCAAGGGAAAACATAATCAGAGAGTGGCAGGGAAGATGGGCTACTTCTGTAAAGGGTAGATGGACGAAATGACTGATACCAGACTTGGCGGTGTGGAAGAACGCTAAACGCCACGGACAAATGTCATTTCATTTAACCTAGGCATTCATTGGTCATGGATGTTTTGCAGCGTACCTACACAAATATTGTCATTTGGAGTCGGCGGCTTGCTGGTATTGCAACGATGACATTGACGACGATGCATTCCACACCATTGTTCGTATGTGACGCGTGGGAATCAAGGCGAAGAGTGGTGAATATAACAATTGGGTTGGACATTTCACCAGGCAATATAGTAGAGGCGAATATCAGTAGCGAAGCGAATTGTCATATAGTACAAGATTTCATTGTATCGGTCATCAAATATAAGAAAGAAGAAGACAGAGGGAAGAACGACAAAATTAACGAAAATGGTTAAGTTTATTACATGTAGGCCGAAGGCCAAACCAGTAGGTGTTTAGAGGCACCTATTATCTGTAAATATATAACTGTAATGATATAATGTAACGATATAATAAAGTTTAGAACAATAAACGATGGTGGCTAGGGGGTGAAATGATTAGCGTCAGTACCAACCCTAATCATCGATAACATGTAAAAAAAAAAAAAAGTTTGTTAAAAATTACGTGAGAGGGTAACATGACGAATGATTTTTATTTCGTCATCTTACACGACGGGCGTTTTTCATTATCTATACATTTTTTAGCTTCGATGCGAAGCTGAGAAGGTATTAATTTTACTATGATGTGTTTTTTTTTTTATTTTTATTTTTTTTTTTTTTT